>NW_006399781.1:10798737-10812690 GCF_000299155.1 Elephantulus edwardii | reverse complement strand
TATTAATGGGTTTGAACATATTCTTTTTTTTATTTGCATTCATTTGCTGTTACACATTTTTGTACCTGTCTCCCCTCCAACCAGTTTGCTTTTTTCTTTGGGAAAAATGTTCTTTCATTGTTATACAGTCATCCCAACCCTCACCCCAGACCACATTACTGTGCAACTCTTATTCTGGACTCTTGTCATGCCAATAATACTTATTCATATGTTTCTTTTATTTAGTTCTCTCCCTCATCTGTTTCAATGCTGTGTACATTATCCTCTCTTTTCTTAGTTTCACCACAACGCTCATATCAGTCCTGTTCTGTAACAGTGACATTATACAGTATTTGTCTTTTTGTGACTGAGATATTTCACTCCACATAATGTTGTCCAGGGTCACCCACTTTGTATAATATTTCAGGAGTTCTTCGTTTTTCAGTGCTTCATAATATTCCATTGGGTGAATACACCACAGCTTCTCTTTCCATTCATTTGTTGATGGACATTTGGACCATTTCCAACTCTTTGCTATTGTGAACAAAGACACAATAAACATGGGTGTCCATATATTTGCTTGGGTGGCAGTTATGGTTTCTTTAGGGTATATTCCCAGTAGTGGAATTGCTGGGTCAAATGGTATTTTTATGTGCAACTTTATGAGAAAGCGCCATACAGCCTTTCATAGTGATTGCACCATTTTACACTCCCACCAACAGTGAATAAAGGTTCCAGTCTCTACACAACCTCGCCTACATTTATTGTTTGCTGCCTGTTAAATTTTGCTATTCTTACTGGGGTGAGATAATATCTCATAGCTGTTTTGGTTTGCATCTCTCTTAGAGCTAGGGATTTTGAACATTTCTTGATGTGTTTGTTCACCATCTGAATGTCTTTTTTTGGTGAAGTGTCTGTTCATATCCTGTGCCCATTTTGCAACTGGGTTGTTTACCATTATTATCTTGCTGTGACAGGTACTATGTTTTCTTGATTTTTTTTGACACTTGCTACTATGAGTGTTGATTCTGAATTAAAATAAAATTTTTGACAACTTCAATCTTTTCTTCATTTATCATGATGCCGCTCATTAGCTCAGTGGTAAGAATTTTTGTTCGCGGAGATACAATCTATGTTGAAAGCTATGGCTTCAATCTTCTGCAGATTGGCTAATGCTGCCAATCTTCACTTTCTACATGCAAAGCTGTCATCTGCTTAATGCAGGTTGTAGAGTCTCCCTCCAATCCTGATGCCACATTTTTCTTTAGAGAGTCCGGCTTCATGAACAATTTGCTCAACACACAGATTGAATGAGAATGGAGAAAGAATACAACTCTGACACATGCCTTTTCTTTTTTAAACCACGCAAATGTTCCCTTGTTCTGATCAGACAACCACTTGTAAAGCTAACTGTATATATATATATATATATATATATATATATATATATATATATATATATATATTTCAAATGAGAACAACTAAGTACAATTAGGGCTGAGATTAAGAATGATGAGATCAGGGATGAGATTCCTCAGTGCTACCAAGAAAGAAGTGCCAAGGAGTAGAGTGTGTCCTTTGGACTCAAGTCCCTGCACAAGGAAGTTCCACTACACAAGGTGAGGGCCACACACATTATGATCTCCAAGAAATGACAGATCTACACACGCTTATGGAACAAGGACCTTCCTCTGCAACCAACACAGAGAGAATAGACCTTTGCCAAGAGCTGAGCCCCTGAATTTAGGCTACGATCCTCTTAAACTGTAAGGGAATAAAATTCTGTTTCATAAAGTCATCCATTCTTGGTATCTCTGTCATAGCAGCACTAAGATAACTAAATAACCATCATAAGAATATAATTGGTTCAGATAAGACTCATTAATGGAGGTCAAAACAAGTAGTTTTAAAGTTTGATGTGTACTTACATACAAGATACCTGCGTAGTATCAGTGTATGACCCTGAAAGGGAAAAAAAAAATAAAATAAAGGAAAAATGGAAAAACTTGGTAAACACTACCAAGCAATGATCAAAGCTAAGAACAACTGTTATAGGAGAACCAATATCATGCGCACTGATCATATGATGCATTGATAAGATTACAACATCACTTAACAGATACAGACATCACATTAAATATATTTCACAAAAATACTAGTGTCCTTTTCCCCCCTTGTCTCAGGATTTATTTGTACAAATAGCACACAAGGACACCTGTAGCCCAGGGGGTCACACCAGTTTTCTGTCCTCAGAGGGAGAGTTCAATTATGGAGACTTTGCAGGGACCTTGGCACCTATAGGAACCTGGGCTGAGGCCTTAGCTGGCGCCTGAGTTGACAACTTTGCTGGAGTTTAGGCCCTTACTTTCAGCCTTGGGTTTGGATTTTGGCCAACTGGATTCTGAGCCCCTTGGTAAAGCAGGCCTGAGCATACTTCCCAAGCCTGGGATGGGCGATGTAGGCCAGTCAGCTGAGCTTGTGGTTGACACTCCTTGGGATCCTGGGCTTGACAAGAGCCATCACAGTCTCAGCACATTCATCCATGGCCTTGGCATCATTGGCCTACCTCTTCTTCAGGCCCTTGTTGTGCTTCTTGACAAAAGCATGTTTGGAGTCTACCTCCTTAAGAGACTTAGGTTGTTGTGACTGGGATTTCTTGATGCCATTTCTCTGCCATTTTCAGGACTGGCTGTGTGTGGTGTGGTGTGGTTCTTGGACTTGTGGTTCAAGTCCCCAGGGTGCCAGTGACCAGAAGAGAATATTAATATTTTAAAATACAAAGAGGAAATTTGCAGATTAAAAAATACGGTCCAGAGTTTTCCTTTGCTGTAAAGAATATTTGGACAATTAGTAAAAATTAACTAAGATCTGTAGCTTAGATAATATTTTATCATTATCAGTTTTCTCATTTTTATAATTATGCTTAAGCTTACAGGAAGTACATACTACAGTAAGGGTAAGGGATCTTCTTATATGCAGAATGTGGAAATGAAATACCAGTATCACTAACACCATATGCAAGTAAAACCTTGCCAAAGATTGATTATTCTAAAACAACTGAAATAGTAAAAGGACAGGGAACTGACAGAAATTCAAGTTGGATTTAAAAAAGGCCATGGCATGAGGAATATCGTTGCTGAAGTCAGATGCATCTTGAGTGAAAGCAGAGAGATACCAGAAAGATGGTCTCTTGTGCTTTATTGACAATGCAGACATTTGACTGTCTGGATTGATCATAAACATCTATGGTAATAATAGAAAAATGGGAACACTCCCAGAACACTTACTTGTGCTCATACACTACTTCTACATAGAATAAGAAACACTTCTCTGAACAGAACAAAGAAACTCTGCATGTTTTAAAATCAGGAAAAATATTTGTCAAGATTATATCCTTTCTCCACACCTATTCAATCTATATGCTGAGAAAATAATTCAAAAATCCAGACTATATGAAGAAGAATGTGACGACCTGCCTTATGCAGATGACATTACCTTGTTTGCAGAGAGTGAAGAACATTTGAGGCACTTACTGCAGCAGATCAAAGACAACAGCCTTCAATATAGATTACATCTCACTATTAAGAAAACAAAGGTCCTCATCAGGATAGATGGAGAAAAGATTGACATTATCAACAATTTCCTTTTACTTGGATCCAAAAGAAACACCCTTGATAACAGCAGTCAAGAAATTGAAAGGCATGTTGCATTGAGGAGATCCAATTTCAAAGGTCTTTCCAAAGTGCTAAAGAGCAAGGGTGTCACTTTAGAGACTAAGCATTACTCCTATGCATCTGAAAGTTGTACAATAAGTAAAGATGACAGGAAAAGAATCAATGCCTTTGAGTTATGGTGTTTGAGAAGAGTGCTGAATATCTCATGGACGGCCAAAATAACAAACAAGTTTGTCTTGGAGAAAAGCATCCGGAGTGCTCCTTATAAGCAAATGAAGCTTCCTGTCTCAGATACTTTGGGCAGGTTGTCAGGAAATGCCAGTCTTTGGGGAAAAGGCATCGTGCTGGGAAAGGTGGAGGGTCAGAGAAAAAGAGAGTTTCAACAAGATGGATTTTAACTATGGGCGCAAGCATATCAGAGATTCTGAGAATGATGTAGGAGCGGTAAGGTTAAGATCTGTTATCCATAAAGTCATTACGAGCTGCAGTCGACTCGATAGCACTTAACAACAACAGTGTACATCAAAACAAAACCGTTTAGGGGCCTGATCTATCCTCACAATTGAATTTGAGGATCCATATGCATAGATAGTGTACTAGAGCTTACATTCTGAACTGCCTGGTTTGTGGAAGCTCGAAACTCAGAGCAGGAGTCCTAACAACCCTTTGAGGTTTTTGTTTTTTTCTTCTTCTTCTGTCATCCTTATTTTTTTATTATTATTATTTCCAATGAACATTTACAGAGATTTTGGATTTCCATTCATTCATTGTTGCACTTTTCTCCCTGCCCACCCCACCCCCTCCAGTTCGCTCTTCTCCTTGAAAAGCAAAAGGAAAAACTCTTTCATTGGTACACAATCCCCCCATACCTCCCAAGTCCACCCTGAGTACACTCCACTCTGCAACCCTCATTCTGAACTCTTATGAAAATCATAATGCCCTAAAATATATTACTTTTAAACTGTTCTCTTCCTCTTCAGCTTCAATGCAGTATACATCATTTATGCAGTTTTTCTCAGTTTTACCCCCACCTTGATGTCAGCCTCATTCTACAACAGTGGCATCATACAGTATTTGTCCTTTTGTGACTGAGATATTTCACTCAGCATAATGTCCTCCAGGGTCACCCATTTTGAATAATATTGCATGAGTTCCTTGTTTTTCAATGCAGCATAGTATTCCATTATGTGACTATACCACAGCTTCTCTATCCATTCATTTGTTGATGGGCACTTAGGTTGTTTCCAAGTCCTTGCTATTGTGAACAAAGTCGCAATAAACACGGGTGTGCATTTATCTGCTTGGATGTTAGTTATGGTCTCTTTGGGGTATATTCCCAGTAGTGAAATTGCTGGGCCAAATGGTATGTCTATTTGCAACTTTTTGAGAAAGGACCACACCGTTTTGCACAGTGGTTGCACCATTTTACACCCCCACCAACAGTGAAAAAGAGTTCTAGTTTCTCCACAACCTCGCCAGCATTGTTTGCTTGCTGTTGAGTTTTGACATGAGTTCTGACATTTTCATTCTCTACTCCCACCCCGCCTCCCCCCCAAAGTGTAATTGTTTCTGGCCGTTAAGCCTACCATGTGGCTAAATTTAGCAAGTCTGGGCCAACTCCAGGAATAACAGTCTTGTACTCAAGAAAAGTGCAACTGAAAGTACACTAAAATTCTCAGGCAGGTCCAAAGAGGGGCAAATTTGGCTTTAGATTTGAACCAGAGAACTTCATTAATATACCCTTAATGATTTGAGGAAAATAGCCAGTGTTAAGTACTTTAAGGTCAAAGTTAAAGGCCTGGTGATTCATCCAGGTAGTTGACCCATGCCTCACACCCCATGACCCCAGGTGGACAGGTAGGTGGAGCCCCAGAACAAATCCTCTAAAGGTTTTAACCTGTAACTGTGTACAGAACTCAGTCATGGTCCTTCCCCTGCTTCTATAATCCCTCCTATCACACTGCCACCGATTATATGATTTGATGATGAATTTTGTTTGTCCGTAGCAGTGCAAAAGGGATCTCTGGTGGCAGACATAGTCTGCAGAGAGTTGCACTACTAAGCCAAACGTAGCAGTTCAAATTCACCAGCAGCTCTGAGCTCTGTACCATTTTCTCAAACACTCTCAAATTCATTGTCAGGAACTTGGAACTGATTCATAGCTGACTCTCCAGCATGTTTTCAGAGGCTGTAAATTGCATGAGCAGATTACCCATCTTTCCCCCCAGGAATAGCTGAGGACTCTGAAAGGCCTAGTCTTTGGGCTGGTAGCACAGCTCCTAACCCACTAGGCTACAAGTGCTCCCTGGGACTTGCTGAAGGGTCAGCTATGAGTCGGTTCTGACTCAACAGCAATGAGTTGAGATAAGTGGTATAAATAAAGGTCAGAGCTGTGATTAATAGACTTCTTTGACATCATGCTGATAGGTGCTTTAATTTCAGAATGAATTGTTTGTCCTGTTTAAAGCATGATAGCTAGGTAGAGGTTTATTATTACTGTTATTCAAAATAGGTAGTTTACTTTTACTTCAGAGGATTTTCTTATGCATGAACCTAAAAAAAATACACATCCAAAACGAATCCTGCCTCTGGCTTCCTTGACTATTTTTCTTTTTTTCAACCAAAGTTGCTAAACCACTTTTCTGTTGTAAGAGCTTTACCTCATGATTTAATGAAAGAAGATGCTAGGCTTCCTTACTTTAAATTTCAAAAGGCCTAGTGGCTACAGATGGGTGAAGGGTCACATTTTTGGCTGCCTGACTAGAAGTCACCTAGTAACCTGAGATAGTAGATCTCAGTGAGAGAGGGCAGGGTTCATCAACCTGGTTAAGAATAACTCCTTCCTCTTCTCGTTATAAACTTTGTAACTAGCTGACTTCAAGCTATTTGCTTTTTTTTTCCTTTTACAATTAGATTGGTGTCCTTATATACATATAAAACAATTGCTCAGAATGAGCCTTATATTTCAAATCTTGAGTTTTATTTTTCACATTAGATAGGAGTTGAAAGGAAATTCAAATCACGTAGTCAAATAAAATAAAGTTGGTAAAATGTAAACATGAAGATATGTAAGTGAAAACAATGAGGAAATTCTTTACATAGTTATAAATTCTTTATATGCTTTAAAATTTTTAATTTTTATTTTAATTTATATGCTTTAAAAACTTTAGGTTTACAAATTATTGCAAATTTGTAAACATAAATTGAGGGAGAAAAATGAGGATTTTTTCCTAAATTAGCACACATTAGTTATATAAGTAGTAAAATTAAGATGGATAGGTATTAAAATAGTGCTGATCATGATGAAATGCAAACTGATCAAAGATTTCGGATGTGTGTGTGTGTGTGTGTGTGTGTGTGTGTGTGTGTGCACGCGCACGCACATGCGTGTGCGTACTCGCTTCAGGTTTTTTAAATTAATGAGATTATTTTTGTTGTTGTTGTTGTTGGGTGCTGTCTAGTCAATTTCAACTCATAGCAACCCTATGAACAATAGACCTGAACCATCCTCATCATCTCTGATACACTTGAACCCATTCCTGCAGTCATTGTGTCAATTTATCTCATTGGAGGTCTTCTCTCTTTCATTGGAACTCCACTTTTCCAAGCATGTTGTCTCTCCAAAGAACTTTCCTCCTGGTAACACGTACAAATTATGAAAGACAAAGCTTTGTCATCCTTGCCTCCAAGGAGGACTCTGTCTGCATCTTCTCCAAGACACATCTGTTCATTCTATTCGGTACTCCTCTCCCAAATCACAACTCAAAGGCATCAACTCTTCTTCTACCATACTTATTCATTGTCCAGGTTTCAGATGCATAGCTTATGATGAAAAGACCGTGGCCTAAGGAAGCTCTGGTGGTCTAGTGGCAAGAAGCTGTCCTGCAATCCCAAAATTGTGCGGTTTGAATCCACCAGATGCTCTGCTAGATAAGGAGAGACAATCTCCTGTGCCAGTAGGATCCAATTCGACAGTACATGACGGGGCGGGGGGGCGGGGGAGGTGAAGAGAAACCACGGCTTGAATCGGGAGCACCTAAATTTTTAAACTGATATCCTTGCTCTTCATATTTTAGAGAGGCCCCTGAAAGCAGACTTGCCTAAAGCAATACATCTCTTTAACTGACTGCTGATCCCAAGGATGTTGATTGTGGATTCAAGCAAAATGACATCACTAACAATTTCAATCTTTTTCCATCGATCATGATGTTGCCTATTGACCCAGTGGTAACGGACCTTTTTTCCCCTTAATATTGAAATGTAATCCATATTAAAGATATAGTCTTTGATCTTTTTCAAGTAGATGGGAGAGGTTGAACCAAAAAAAGGGAAAGAATGTGTATCTGAATAAGAAAGCAACAATAAGAGGAAATATGAAAAATCAATACATGTTCAAAGCAGAATAATGGAAAATTATGTGGGGGGAAGATATATATACTGACCTAAGGATTTATCCTCAGGAGTTCTGGTAGAAGTTCTGGTAGTCCATAGAAGTTGTGAACCAAAAGACCTCAAACCTCTGTGGTGCAAAACCACTGGCTGCTCCACAAGACAAAGCTGAGCAGCCTCCTCCCATTAAGATTGACACCTCAGCAATCCAGTGAGGGAGCTGGGAGAGTGTGTCACCATGAGTCTGAACCCATCCCATGGCAGCATGGCGGAGAGTTTTGACCACCTGTTTCCAATGGTCATATGTGAGGTTGTGCTGCCCCCTGGATGTGATGACAGCCATGTGAAGGCTCTTTTGGTAGTGAGAAGATAGTTGTGATGATGGTAGTGAGAAGAGAAGACACTGCTGACATCGATGCATGTGGATAGAGACTTCCTGGAGATGCCAAACTCGGAAGTTCCACAAAACAAAGATTTTTCTGTCCAAAGAACCAAGTGTGTCTCTGTTAGGAAACTTTACAAGAGTTATGTCTAGAAATCAGCTTCTGGGACCAAGTCTTATTGTGGTTTGTTGTTATGTGTCATTGAGTCGCCTGTAACTCATAGCGACCTAAGTAGCCTTAAACCCTGCTCTATCCCCGGCCAATAGTATTGTCTTTAACCAGTTACCCCAGTGACTGAATCAATCCATCTCATCAAGAGTCTTCCTCTCCTGAGCTGTCCCTCCACCCTCCCAAGCATGACGTACCTCTCCAAGGACTGATCCTGTCCAAAGTATGTCAGATGAAGCTTCAAAATCCTGCCTCCAAGAAGCAGCCTGGCTTCACCCTCTACAGGACGAACTTGTTTGTTCTCCTAGCAGTACACAGTATATTCATTACTCTTCTCTAGCACCACAGCTCAAAGGTGTCAACTCTCCTATCCTCCCTAGTCATTGTACAGCTCTCTGATGCATAGCAAGTAATTGCAAAGACCATGGCCTGTATCAGGCACACCTTAGTCTCCATATTGAAATTGTTGCTCTTCAGTACTTTGGAGAGGCCTCTGACAGCAGACTTTCCCAACGCAATTAATCTTTCAATTTTCTGGTTGTTGGTACCAAGAGTGTTGATTGCAGAGCAAAGCAAACTGAAGCTGTCAACAATCTCAAATTTCTTCACTATCTATCAGGATGCTGCCAATTGGCCCTGTGCTGAGAATCTGTTTTCTTGATGTTGAGCTTCAATCCATATTGAAAGTTGCAGTTCTTGATCTTCTGCAGCAAGCGCTTCGGCTCCTCCTCAGTTTCAGCAAGCAGGGTTGTGTCATCTGCATAACGCAGATTGTTGATGAGACTACCTCCAATCCTGATATCACACTTCTCCACACCGAGCCCAGCCTCTCAGATAATCTGTTCCACATAACAGATTGGAAAAGTTTGGAGACAGGACACATTCCTGCTGTACAGCCTTCCCAATTTTGAACCATGCAGTGTTCCCTTGCTCTGTTCTGATGACTGCCTCCTGGTTCAAGTATAGGTTTCACATAAGCACAATCATGTGTAGTGGGATTCCCATTCTTCTCAGATCAAGCCTTAATCCATTATTTATCATCATGCAGCCAATTCTTTTCATCCATTTTGAAAATGAGTGCATCGTGCCAAATGGGAATGCATGCCCTTCCACTTTTAGCATGTCCAGATTCTGTCGTCTCAGCATGATTGATTTGTCCCTCCAAGCTGGATAAGATGATTAGAACTGATTTTACCGATGCCATGTAGTCTTGCTGTTGTGTGCCATCTAGTCAGAATCCACTTAACGGCTCCAGCGGGTTTTCAGTTAATCACTGGGGAGGAAATTGTCCACATTCTTCCTCAGAGCAGCTGGCATATTCAAACCACGTGCCTTTGGGATTGCATGGCAGTTTCTTACCACCAGACCTTCTACTTAGACAATGTGTAACCCCAAATCGTCCACTTTGTAACTTTGAGCTGGGCTGGTTCCCCGACTTACTAACAATAACTGTGTTCTCTTTTATAAAACTTTTGGTAGTCTCAAAACATTTTCACCTGCACAATTTGATTCAATCCTCCCATTAACCTTGTGAAGGATTATTACAAGTCTCGATCCATGAATGACGGAGACCAGATGACAACTGGAACTTTGAGCATCTGCATTCACAGGCAAAGTCCAGTCCAGAGCAAGCCATCAGGTTGCAGCAGTCAACCCTAGCTCACAGAGTGGGTCATTTCTTCACCTGGTTGGGTTCTGGTCAACTCCTCCCCAGCCATCGGTGGCTAGGTTCAAATGGGCATCAGCTGCAAGCTCAGGAGCCACCCTTCTCCCTGAGCTCCAGATCTCTTGATCTGTAACTCAGCCTCCATCTCCACATGGGGTCAAGTCAAGTCTACAAGCCAAGGTTCTTCAGGACTCCATGCTCCTCAGTCCAACAACCCTTCTGCTCATCCTCGCGACTAAAGGAGCCCATCGGAGCTCAGCCTGTTCCTCCGTCCTTGTATTCCTCCCACTTCCACTCCTGTGGATCCAAGTGACCGCTATGAGTGAGCACACTCCAACTTCAAGTCAGGAAGTGGGCTCTGGTCTCTTCCTTTCTTTTTTCCTTCTCTCTTTTCCTGCTTGCCCTTCTTTAGAATGAGAATCTCTTCAATCAAAAGTCCAATGTGTGGGGGGGGGGGAAAGAAAAAAATTCCAGTGTGGGTCTGTAAAGCCTTTCAAATGCTTTAAGGTCTATAAAGCCTTTCAAATGCAGATCTCATCAGTGCTCTGGGGGACTCACACACACACACACACACACACATCCTCTACTTTTAACAATTTTATCTCCAGGGCAGATCTTATCTTTTAGTTCTTCAAATCAAGTACTGGTGGCCATTGTCTTCTAAGGCCTATTCCTGAGTAATTTCCAGATCATTCTACTGTCTTCAGAGCAAAACCAGATTTGTATCAGCTTTCTTTGGGTCAGTCTGGGCCGCAAAGGCCTCTTTTCTCCATTCTCCTTTCCTCAAGCTCCATTTGTCACTTGGATGAGAAACCAAAGAGCCAGCAAAGAGCCTACATAGCTTGATCTCGGCTTTCATAAGCAGCCGTTTTCTAACCATCCCCTCCTCCCAACAATGGAAGACCAGGTGGTTTGAAAGGCAAGGAGCTCTCTGTTTCTGGGAGCATTTAAAAAGACAGTAGATGGCCATATGGCAAAGATGTGATAGAGGCGATTTTGGTTTGGGAATTGAAAAGATCTGTGAAGTCCCTTCCCTTCCTGTGAGAAGAGAGGACTCAGCTTACAGAGACAGCATGCTTCGGAAGCCAGCTAGGCAGAAGTCCAGGCTGTGGGACACAGACAAGTCTGGAGAAGAAAAGAAAGAGCATTTGAATGTGAACGTGAAGACTAAAGTTCTTTGGAGAGAAAGAGAAAGAGAGAGAATATTGGAGCCCCAAAAGGCATAGGAGACAATTTGGGTTGATGCCTGGAGAGGAAGCTAGGGGAAATGTCAGTATTTCTCAAATAGCCTTGCCCAGAAAATGTGTCAACAAAAACCCAGCCATACTTTGTTGGCTACAAGTCGGGCAAGGCAGCCGAGAGCAGAGAGGAAGAACAGTCCCTTGGGAAAGAAACATTTGCGTTAAAAAGATTAAATTCATCATCAATCCAAAATGCTAAGAGCTCGAGGAATATCTTCGAACTAGACGCCTTCCGTTTCCCTACAAGTGGTGGATGATTCTTTTTGAGGCATTATCTGAATCAACTTTTCTGGAGGGGGTGGGGGGTGGGGGCTGGCCTCATAGAAAAAAAACCTGCATTTCAACTTTTAGGGAGATCCTGCAGGATCCTGGATGCAAACCCAGAGGGAATTTGAGGGACTTCTCTTTTGCTGCTTTTCTTAAACAGAAACTGTGTCCATAGTGTAGCCTTGCAGCTTGAAATACAGTTTCAGGTAAGAAAAGAACTGGTACTACAGCACTCCACTGGAGGACGCTTCTCTGAAATCCTTTAGGAATCCTGTTCTTCTCTTCTTAGTTACCTAGAGTTGCTATAGCAGAGATACAATATAAGTGGAAACCCTCACCAAACAGGTATTTAGTCTCTTACCTTTTAGGGGGCTAGAAATCCAAATTCAGGATGCACTAGCAAGTTCCTTGACACCAGAAAGGTCAAGACATGCAGATGTCTCAGAGGATGTCAAGGATGTAGGCCTGCAGAGGGAAACAAAGCCTTTGCCTCAGAAAAGAGAAAAGAGAGGGGAGCAAGAGCCCCTTAGAGTTGGCAACCAATGAGAGTAAGTGACTGTTTGTTAAAAGCATCCACTTGGAGGTATCTCCGTTATAGCAGCACTAGATAACGAACACGCCTGTTACGCCCATTATATTAAAAACTTTAATTAATACAACGGTTCATAATAATGGCTGGATTTTACTTTTTTGGCGTGCATCAAAAAGTACTGCCGCACTGTTAATGCATTATGCTATTATTGCATTTTTTATGTTAAAGACAATTTTGTTTATCTGTGCCTCTTCAATGTTTCCTGTGGATGGAATGGTATACTACTTACTCAGACAAATATTTGACTGACATTAGATCCAAACCATACCAACCTGACCCTATTGACACACAAACTCAAATGAAGGGCAGACTTAGGAACAGAACTCATAGTCCCAGCACTGCCTGGAAGTGGGAACTCTGATTAGTTTTCTTGATTTTACTGCAAATCTAAAACTGCTCTATAAAATAAAAGTCTGTTAGGAAATAATAACTGCATGCTATTGTAATCTGCATAATTGTATAATGAAATTATTCTTAAACCAAAAAATCTGTTTATGAATATGTGTTTGAGTCTTACCACAGGGAATATTGGTTCTTCAGGTGTGCTGCTTCACCCAGGAATATTATAGCTGTCCGTTTGTCTGGAGCCACCAGACATTCTCAGGGCAGGTGGATCTGGCTCTGTATCATTCACACCCTGTTCTTCCTGCACTGTCGACAAACATCTGTTGTCAGATACTTTGAAACACAGTTACTGGGCAATGTTCTCTCTAGCCCCAGAGCTTCTTGGTAGGCTAGTGGCAGAAGACATTTCTACTAGTAATATCAGTACATGCAAAGAATGGGAATTAAACACATTGTCCTACTCTATTCATATTAAATGCACCCTCAGCTCAAATTCCTCTTTGCTGGATCCCCAAAATGCCCACAGCCACTCAACGACATGGAAAAATGTAATAGAAAGAGACAAATAGAGTGGCACTCAACCATAGTTAAAATTTCTTTATGTATATGTTATGAAATTTATATATATTAAAATTAGGTATATGAGCACTGCTGGCCTATTGGGTAAGAACCGTACTGCCAACCCAAAGGCTGGCAAATCTGCCAGTTGCCCCATGGGAGTTAGATGTGCGATCTCCTCCCATGTGGTTTAAAGCCTCTGACTCTCACTGGAGGGTCAGCTATGGATTGGTTCTGCCTCCATGGAAATGGTTAGTTAATTTTACACACACACACACACACACACACACCCCTCTCTCCGACTACTGTCAAATCTGACCACAGTGACCCTTCATTGGGTTTTCCAAGGGTATAAATCTTTATAGGAGGAGACTTGTCCATCTGTCTCAGTAATACACTACAACACCACTAAGTGGTGGGGGTGGGGGTGTGTGGGTGTGTGTGTGTAAAAGGGGCTTCTGTTGGAGAAAGATGGGCTATCTTTTCCTACGTGATATATAACCTCTGAGATGCACTAGAGGGTCAGTCAGGAGTC
Organism: Elephantulus edwardii; assembly: GCF_000299155.1. NCBI lineage: Eukaryota > Metazoa > Chordata > Mammalia > Macroscelidea > Macroscelididae > Elephantulus > Elephantulus edwardii. The sequence continues at coordinate 10,798,893 of NW_006399781.1, read as the reverse complement.
GGTTCCACCTCACATGCAGCTCTGGCGGGTCGCTGGTACGCTCACTTCCTGACTTGAGGTTGGTTCTATCTCCTTGCGATCCTCCTCCATCAAGTTTCTGAGGCTGTAAGCTCTCTCCCTCTCTCCCCCTCCCCCTCCCTTCCCCTTCCCTCCCTC
>NW_006399781.1:10781175-10794036 GCF_000299155.1 Elephantulus edwardii | reverse complement strand
AAACTACAAACTTTACAGATAGACCTCATCAGATGGACTGCATAGGAATCAGATTGACTACATCTGTGCAAGAAATCATTGGAGAAGCTCAATATCAGCAGTCAGAACCAGGCCCGGTATTGACTGTGGAACAGACATCAATTACTCATGTGCAGGTTCAAATATTGAAGCTGAAAAAAAGTAAAACAAGTCCACAAGAAAAAAAATATGATCTTGATCTATCCCACCCAAGTTTGAAAATCACCTTAAGAAAAGGTTTGAAGTATTGAACAACAATAACAGAAGGTCAGATTAGTTGTGGGATGACATTAAGGATATAACCAATGAAGAGAGCAAAAGGTCTCTGCAGGAGTGGCATCCACTTCCTAAACAACATGCTTCCAGAAACTCTATGAACTTTGATAAATGTCGATAGTTGTAGAGGGGCTTCAGGCCTTTTGTTCATAGGGTTACTGAGAGTCATGCTTGACTCAACAGCAGTCAACAACAAGAAGACATAGAAGAAGGAAAAAACCAAAATAGATGTCAGAAGAGACCCTGCAAATTTCACTAGAACATTGAGAAGCCAAAGCAAAAGGAAGAGAACCTGAGATAAAAAGAGCTAAACAGAAGATTTCAAATTGCAGCTCTGGAAGACAATGCAAGCTACATAATGGAATGTGCAGAGACCTGGAATTGGAGAATAAAAAAGGAAGAATTCACTTAGCATTTCTCAAGCCTAAAGAACTGAAAAACAAATTAAAATCTTGAGTCATAGTAATTAGGGATGCTATAGGCAAAATCTTGAATTATTCAAAAGAAGATGGAGGGAATACTCAGTCACTGTACCAGAAAGAATTGGCTGACAGTAAAATATATCATCTAGTACCATATGCTCAAGAGCCAATGGTAGTGAAAGAGGAAATTAAAATTGCACTGAGGGCATTTGCAAAAAATAAAGCCCTAGGGATCGATGGAATACCAATAGACATGTTTCAAATGACAGATACAACCTTGAACATGCCAGGAAATTTGGAGAACAGCTGCCTAGCCTATTGACTGGAAGAGATCCATGTTTGTTCCCATTCCCAAGAAAGGTGACCCAATAGAACAAGGAAGTTATCAGACAATATAATTGATATCATATACAAGCAAAATACTCCTGAAGATAATTCAAAACAAGCTAGAAAAAGTACATAGACAGGGAACTGCTAGATGTTCAAGTTGGATTTTAAAGAAGTTACCAGGTGTATGTCAGATGAATCTTTGCTGAAAGTAAAGAATACCAGAAGAATGTCTATTTGTGCTTTATGGACTATGAAAAGACATTGACTGTGGATCATAACAAATTATGGCTAACATTAAGAAGAATGAGAATCCCATACACTTAATTGTTTTTATGCAAAACCTATACCTAGACCATGACACTATCATGCAAACACAGCAAGGGAATGCTTCATGGTTTAAGTTTAGTAAAGGTGAGTGTCGGGTTGTATCCTTTCTTCATACCTATTCAACTTGTATGCTGAGCAAATTATATGAGAAGCTAGATTCTATGAAGAATTGGAGGAAGACTCGTTAATAACCTTTGTCATGCACATGACAAAACCTTGCTTACTGAAAGTGAGGAGGATTTGAACTTGTTGCAGAAGGTTAAACATTCAATAAGAGTTACATCTTGATATAAAGAAAACAAAAATCCTCACCACTGGACCCAGCATGATAGATGGAAACATTGTGATAGATGAGAAAAGGTTGAGACTGTCCACTTGTCTTCAATTCACAATCAGTACAGTTAATACCAGCAACTAGGAGATCAGAAAACTGGGAAGTTGCACTGGGAAAAGTCTGTAGTAAGGGACCTCTCCAAATTATTGAGAAGCAATGATGTCAATTTTAAGACTGAGGTGGGCCTGACTCGGTCAGGCTCTTGTTGATATGAGAGCTGAATAAGGGTGAAAGAAGAATTGATATCTTTGAAGTGTGGTGTTGGAGAGGGGTATTGAATAGCTCATGAGCTATTAAAATAACAAACAGATATGTCTTCACAAATGTGTGACAAGAGTTCTCTTTGTACGTAAGGATGATAAAGCTTTGTTTCACATACTTTCGGCATATTACTGGGAAAGGCTATTCATTGGAGAAGAACATTGTGCTTGGAAACTTGGAGGAATGGTGAAGATTTTTACCAGGTGAATTGACACTGACTGCAGCAAGAGGCTTGAGTATGTCAGAGATTGAGAGGATGGCACAGGATAGGACAAGGTTCAGATCTGTTGTTCATAGGGTTGTTATGAGATTAAGAGATGTACTTGAGTATATATATGCAAAACCTATACTTGAACCAGGAAGCAGTTGTTAGAACACAGCAAGGAAACACTGTGTGGTTTAAAGTCAGGAAAGGAGTGCATCAAAGATGTATCCTGTCTCCATGCCTTTTCAGTCTGTATGCAGAACAGGTCATTCAGAGAGCTGGGCTTTATGAGAAGGAATGTGGCATCAGGATTAGAGGAAGACACATCAACAACCTGCGTTATGTGAATGACACAACCTTGCTTGCCAAGACTGAGGAGGGCCTGAAACATTTGCTGCAGAAAGTCAAGGATTGCATCTTCAATATGGACTGAAACTCAACATCAATAAGACAAAGATTCTCACCACTGGGCCATGATAGATGAAGAAAAGATTGTGATTTTTAATAATGTCCATTTGATTGGTTCCACAATCAACACTCTTTTTTTTTTATTTCAAATGAGTTGGTTTTAATTTTAGGTGGTACAGAATTCTGGACATAATGAAGAATGAAGATTCTGACAGGATTCTGGATTCCATTTACTCTGACTGCACAGCTAAGATCGGAATGGCTGAATGAGAACTGGAGATGGACCATCATAAGGTTTCTTCTTCACTGTTTCACAAAGTTTCCTCTTAAATGTACAACAGGCTCCAAGACAACACTTCATTTTAACTACAGGTGGTAAAAGATGTTACAGCAGAGAATCCAGATGTTTTAAAAAAGAACGGAAGTAAGGTTCGTCATTGCCTGTCTTATTTTTTGCCAGATTTCTTAATTCCACTCGTGTCCAGGTGAGCTTTGCCGGCGGCCTTCGCTTTTAGTTCCTCGAGATTCTTCTGTTCTTCTTTCTGTTTCTGCTTGAAAGCCTTATCTTCCTCGTCCATCTCCTTGGTCTGCTTCTTGGGCTGTTTCAGGGGCTTCTTCTTACCATCTTCACGGCCAGACATGGAGCCAGCCGCCTCTTCCCCAGACCTGCCGCCCCACAATCAACACTCTTGGCACCAGTAGTTAGGAAATCAAGAGGCAAATTATTTTGGGGAAATTTGCTGTTAAAGACCTCTCAAGAGTGTTAAAGAACAATGATGTCAGTCTAGAGACTAAGGTGCACCTGGTTCAGGCCATGGTTTTCACAATTACTTGCTATGCGTCAGAAAGGTGGAAAATGACTAAAGATGACAGAAAAAAGAATTGATGCCTTGGAGTTATGATTCTGGAGAAGAGTATTTAACAACCATGGACTGCAAAGAGAATAAACAGGCCTCTCCTGGAGAGTATGAAATTAAATTTCTCCTTGGAAGCAAGAATTTTGAAGCTCTGTCTGACATATTTCATGCATGTTTCCAAGGGGAAAAAGTCCTTAGAAAAGGACATCATGCTTGGAAGAGTAGAGGAACAGCTCAAGAGAAGAAGAACCTGTAGGAGATGGATTGACACAGTAAATGGGGTAATGGGGTTAAATGTGTCGGAGACAGTGAAATTGGCTTAGGATAAGACAAAATTTAGAGCTGTTGTGCATAAGGTTGCTATGAGTCACAGCCAACTTGATGGCACATAACAACTATCTATATATTTTTTGTTATCATTTTTCTATACTGTGCCTGTATTAGACTTGTAAAAAAAGAAAGGGGGGGGGAAACACTGTTGTTTCTAGAATTCCTACTACTTTGTCCAAGCAGTTTTTATCCCTTTCCCATGTATTTCTTAGTGTCCGTTACAAACAACCTTTTTGAAAGAGGAGGTTACACAATTCAAACAGATGTATGGACATGCATGTATATTGCTGTGTTAATAGAAAAAGAGATGGAAGCAACCCAAGTGTCTATCAACGAACAAATTAATAGAAAACTATGTTACGTTGAACTTGTAAAGCTTTGCACAGCATGGGGGACCCTGGAGGACATTATGTTGAGTGAAATATCTCAGTCACAAAGGAACAGACACTGTACAACACCACTGTTACGAAGTGGGCTAGACATGGGAGAGGGTTTGGGGAAAGAATGAGAAAAGAGTGGATAGATAAGGAACACTGCATTGGAACAGATGAGGGGAGGAACTGTCTGAAAGGAATATATATTAGACATTATACGTATAAAAACAGTCTGCAACAAGGGGTGCGTTCCAAGGTTTAGGGAAGGAGAGAGGGGAAGGGGGCTGAGAAAATGTTCAACAATGAAAAAAATAATGACTTTTTTTGAAAAAAGAAAGAAGGGGTTGCCCTTCCAATTTGAAATGTGGTGGTGGAGAATTGAATATACACCATGGACTGCCAAAAGAACAAAATGTCTGTTATCTCAGTTATCAAGCTTCACGAGAGAGAACTGTTAGGACAGAGAATCATTCTAATAATGTGTTGTTGTTGTTGTTGTTGTTAGGTGCCATCAAGGGGACTGTTACTCATATCAACCCTATAAACAACAGATCTGACCCTTGCCCTACCCTGTGCCGCCTTCACCATCTCTGATATGCTCAAGACCATTCGTATAGCTGCTGTGTCAGTCCATCTCCTCAAGGGTCTTTTTCTTTTTCTCCGGCCTCTCTACCTTTTCCAGCATGATATCTTTTTACAAGGACTGAACCCTCCCTGACAAGATGCCCAAAGTTAGTAAGACAAAGTTTTACCATCTTTGCCTCTAAGGTGCACTCTGGTTGTACTTCCTCCAAAACACAGGTTTTGTTCTTTTGGCAATCCATGGTTTATTCAGTACTCTTCACCACCACATTTAAAATGTATAGATTCTTCTTCTGTCACCCTTACTCATTGTCCAACTTTCAGATGCATTGGAAGTAGTTGAAAATACCACACTTTGAAAAAGAAAATTTAAAAAAAATACCACACTTTGGATCAGGGACACCTTAGTCTTTAAACTGACACCCTTGCTCTTTAGTACTTTGAAGTGGTCCTTAACAGATGATTTTCCCAACACAACACATCTTTTCAATTTTTTTTTTTACTGCTATAACCATGAGTGCTAATTATAGATCCAAGGAAAATTAAATACTGGACATTATGTTGCCTATTGTTCCAGTAGTAAGAGGTTTTGTTTTCTTGGAAACTAACCCTTCTTGATGTTGTTCTAGTGCCAATTTCAGAGTCTCTTCTGACATCCATTTTAGTCCTTTATTTCTCCCTAGTCTTTGTAATGACCTTCTACTTTCTTCATAAATGATTTCCTTGATGTCATCCCACAATTGATCTGGTCTTCGGTCATTAATGTTCAGTGCATAGAATCTGTTCTTCAGATGGTGTTTTAATCCAGAGGTGATAGACTCACAGTTGTATGTTGGTTCTCATGGGTTTGGTGGCTGTGTGTGTGTGTGTGTGTGTGTGTGTGTGTGTGTTTTCTCAGCTTCAATTTGAACTTGCACGTGAGTGATGGATAGTCTATACGAAAGTCAGCCTCAGCCCTGGTTTTGACTGCGGATACTGAATGCCTCCAGCAACTCTTTTCACCGATAAATTCAATTTGATTCCATTGATCAAATGAGGACAGAGATTTTTTTTTTTAATTTCTAAAAATAGGATGATAGAAAACAAAAAACAAAACTCCTGCACCTGGGCCTTTTAGATTTTTCAGTACATTTACCTTCTTTCTTCTTTGACTGTAACAGAACCACTAAAAGAAGTACTGGTGGTATGGCACTTAAGTATTCAAGTACTAACCAGAAATTTGGCAGTTCAAATCCACCAGAAGCTCTTCAAGAAAAAGAAGTGACAGTCTGATTTTGCAGTGATTGTGTCTTTAGAAGCCACATCAGACAATTGTGTAAAATCAGAGTCGACACTATGAAAATGAGTGTGATATCTGTGTGTGTGTGTGTGTGTGTGTGTGTGTGTGTGTGTGTGTGTGTGTGTTTGAAAAACAGCTATTGATGCAAATAATCAGAGCACTCATTGCTAATGAAAAAGTTGGAGGTTCAAGATCTGGAGTTGCCTTGGAAGAAAGGCCTGGCAATCACTTCCCAAAAACTCAGCCACTGAAAACTCTTCACAACACATTTCTACCTTTGCCTGTAAGTCACAATTTACTCTGAAGCGATTTGTTTGGCTTTTTGGTTTTAAGCTGAGCTCTGAAGTAAATAACAAAAACAGTAAGTGATGATAGAAATGGTTCTTTGAGCTAAGGTATCTACAGCTCCTAGAAGCTGGAGAATTTTTGTTTTAAGTGATAGGTTAAATTCTACGACTACGCATTAATTCTGAACAATAATTAAATAGTTGTTGAAATAATTATTTCAACAAAAGTGAATTTATTTTCCTTCTTTTGGTAACAGTTTTACTGAGATTTAATTCACATGTCATACAATGCGCCCATTTTCATGAGTACGTTTCAATGATTCTTTTCCACCTAGCTATTAATTTTTACTCCTGTCTCCCTTGCAAATGTGATTTTGAAAAGAAACTTTTCTATTTAAGTTTAAAGACAAACCAGAATTGTAGTATGCAGATTGATAATACAATTTTGAGACTTAATCAAGATACTATATCATCCATCTACATATTTTTATCTCCAATACCCTGTTCAGCAAGCACACATTTTACGTTTTGGGTTTGGCAATAATGTTTAACTTCAAGTGTTTAGCAACATGTTTCATTTTTAGGGAAAAAACAAAGTCAGCCTGACACACAGCGATCCGAGGACCTGCATCAGTCAGCCCCCTTCTGTCAGACCACACATCCCTCGCCCACGACTGTTCTTATTAACTGGGACGCCATCCGTCTCCGTGTAACTTTATGAAATGTGTTTTGGCTAAGAGCACAGAAAATCCATTTAGACATTAATAGCCTAGTTGCAAGTTACGTTATTCATTCATAAGAGTAACGGCAGTGTGCTAGGATATTCCCCGCCCCCCCCCCAAGCATTTTTCCCTTAATTTTATTAGCTAATAAAATGCAAACACCGGAACCTTTTGCCCAGAAAAAGTGGCACCAAAAGAAGCATTGCCTACCCAGACCCCCAGGGGCTCTCCACACAGCACCTTGGAGCCTCGGGGAAGGCCCCGGGGGGGGGTCTGCTCTCCACCTGCTGGGCTCCCCTAGGGTCAGCCAGCGTGTTCCTCACTCCTGTTGACAGAAGGAAGAACACTCAGGACTTGCTCTCGTTCTGGAAGTCCAAAATGGGGACACTGCTATTGCGCATTCCTTCCATACTCTCTCCACTTTCTCTGAAACCTCAACAAGCTATTTAGAGCAAATAGTACAGACAAGAGACCCTATGTAAAACAGAACAGACAGAATTAAAAAAAATGCTGATACTTTGTGGAAAAACTGATTTACATTAATGGGCAATCTGTATGAAAACTGCCAAACGAGAATGAATTTATCTACATCAAAAACATAAGAAAATATTTTTACACTTACACATACACACACACACATACTGTTATGTGCCATCAAATTGCCTGAAACTCATAGCGACCCTATGTACAACAGCTCTGAAACCTGCCCTGTCCTGAGTCTCACTGACTCCAACCCCATCGCCCTAGTCACTGCATCAATCCATCTCATCTAAAGTCTCGCCTGCACTGTCCTTCCACCCTTCTGTAAATCTCAAGGCAGAAAATTGTTCATCTTTCTCTCAGAGCAGCTGGTGGATTTGAACCACCTGCCTTTGGGTTGGTAGCACAACTCTTTACCACTAGGCCACAATGAAAAGTGTTCTAGGAAACAAGGCACTAATTTTTCATGGAATAATTAGTAATTGCTGTAGTCCCACAAATAACTATTTAAGAAAGCAAAGCAGAGTAATACAGAGAGTTTATTTCATTTATTCTAACTACATTCTTTCTCTTCCTTTTAAAATTTTTTTTGTTTTATATTAGTTTGCTTGCAAATTTCATATACATTGTGTTTCACATTATCCCTCATTCACATTGTGTTTCATGCAATCATTCCCATTCGATATGTTTTATAGAATTAATCATCATTGAACTATGCCCACCATTACCCTGTCTTTCTAGATTCCTGCCAGATCTTTCCCATTTCCTTTATCCACCCCTCTCCCTCCACTCACCAAATTGTGTGACCCTATAATTTCCCCCCTGCCCATCCTCATCCTTCTGCTCCCACCCTCCCCACCTTATAAACATTTTAGTAGTCATCTATTTCTACAATAATAAAAGTCTTATGCAGTATTTGTTCTTACAAATTGAGTTAGTTCACTCAGCTTAATGCTCTCCAGTCTCTTACAAGTTATGTAGCAATCTTCAAAATCATTGCTCCTAAGTGCTACGTAGTTTTCCATCATATGAAAGTACCACAATTTCTCAATTTAGTCGATTGTGGTTGAACATTTGGGCTGTTTCCATGTTCTTGCTATGGTGAACAAGCTGCTATAACCATTGGAGTACAAATCTCCATTTGTATCTCAGTTCTAATTTTCTTGGGGTATATTCATAGCAGTGGAATAGCAGGGTCAAATGGAATTTCTATGTTCAGCTTTTTGAGGAAACACCAAACTGCCTTCCAGAGTGGTTGTATCATTTTACAATCCCACCAAGAGTGTTTAAGAGTTCCTATCTCTCCACATCCTCCCCAACATTTATTATTAATGGGGTGAGATGGTAACTCATTGTGATTTTTATTTGTATCTCTCTTATTGCCAGTGATTTTGAGATTTCTTCATGTGTCTGTTGACTATCTGAGTATCTTCCAGTGTGAAAAGTCTTTCCATGTCTTTTGCCCATCTCATAATTGGGTTGTCAGTCTTTTTTGTTGTGGAGGCCCTGTAGGATTCTGTAACCTTTCATTTTGAGACCCTTGTCTGAGATGGTATTGCCAATTGTTTTTTCCCAGTCAATAGGTTTTCTTTCCACTCTGTTGGAAAAAGTTTTTTATATACACAAGGATTTAACCTTTAACAGGTTCCATTAATCACTTTTATCCTGTCCTGATTGTGTAGTTCTAGCTCTAATTGTCAGCCTTCTAAGCTTGGACCCACTTTGTCTCTTATGATCTTTGTGGTTTTGGGCTTTACTGGTAAGTCTCTGATCCACCTTGGGTTGATTTTTGTGTATGATAAGAGATTTTTGTGTATGAAAGCTTCAGCTTTCTGCAGGTAACAGTACAGTTTTGCCAGCACCATTTGTTGAAGAGATTGTCGTTTCCCCATTTGATAGATTTTGTTTCTTTGTTGAATATCAGTTGACCATAAACAGATGGGTTCATTTCTGGGTTTTCAATTCCCTTTCCTTTTTGATGGTGGAGGAGATAAAAAATAGAACCTGTGATGTGCATGTAAATTATAAACACATGTAATGGCAACACAGAGATGAGGGAGAAATAGTTCAAGGACAAGGGTAATTTACAAATTTTAGCCTAGGAGTACTGACAAAACTCTAACATTAAAGCTCATTTAGAAATTACTCCATCGACTTCCTGCTTCCTCATCTTTTCTGGACAGTTTTGCCCAAGAGAAAGGATCTTCATAGGAGTAACTGGTTCTGAGAGTTCCCAAAGATACTGTCTAAGAAATGATGCCACTGTATGTACATCTGTGTTGCTGTAGAGATAGAAGTGTGAAATAATTCTTTGGAGTAAAATTTACAACACTTTCGTCGAATGTACATCTAAGAGTCAAATTCTATACAACTTGGCAATTTATTATGTCCTAGAAAAAGGGCAGCCAGAGTGCTTCTTGGAGACAAAGATGGAAAAGCTTCGACGTAAACATACTTTGAGCATGTTTCCTAGAGAGACTATTTAATGGGACATCATGTTGGGGGAAAATGGAGGGTCGCTGAAGGAGAGTGAGACCCTCAATGAAATGGATAGACATGGTCACTGTAATTAGACTGATTCTCGGCTTGATGACACCTAACCATGTCTTGGAGAAAGTGCAGCCAAGGTGCTTCTTACTGGAAAGGATGGTGAAACTCCATCTCACATACTTTGGACATGTTGTTAGGAGGGGAAAAGGAAACCATGGGTAGACAGGTAGAAGGTCAGCAAAAGAAAAAATATCCACACCAGCAGCCAGGAAATTAAAAGACACATTGCATTGGAAAAGTCTGCTGTTAGAGACCTCTCCAAACTACTGAAGAGCAATGATGTCAGTCTGGAGACTAAGGTGTGCCTGATACAGGACATGGTCTTTGCAATCACTTGCTATGCATCAGAGAGCTGGACAATGACTTGGGTCGATAGAAGGAGAATTGATTCCTTTGAGCTGTGGTGTTGAAGAAGAGTGTTGAATATACCATACACTGCTAAGAAAATGAACGGGTTCATCCTAGAGAGGGTTTGACCAGGCTGTTCTTTGGAGACAAGGATTCTGAAGTTTCAGCTGACATATTTTAGACGTGTTGCAAGGAGGGACCAGTCCTTGGACTGTCCATGGGATGCCATGCTTGGGAGGGTGGAAGGACAGTGCAGGAAAGGAAGATCCTCGATGAGATGAATAGATTCAGTGACTGGGGTAATGGGGGTAAGTGTGTCAGAGACAATAAGATTGGCACAGGATAGAGCATGGTTTAGGGCTGTTGTACATAGGGTTGCAATCAGTTACAGGTGACTCGATGGCATATAACAACAACTACATGAGCTAGATTGACACAGTGATTATAACAATGCACTCAACTATATCATAGATAGTTAGGATGGCACAGAATCCGTTGTTCATAGGGTCGCTACAAGTCATAGTGAATTCAACAGCACCTAACATAAACCAAGGGTATGAAGAAGAGAAGGTATTTGAAAGGTCAAGTATTCTTCTTTTGCATGTTTTTTATTTACAAATAAAATTGTTAATTTGGAAAAAAATTAATATATCTTACCTTTTAGTGACATATACACTATTTATGTTGTTGTGTACCATAAAGTCAGAATTGACCCATAGCTGACCCTCTGGTGAGTTTTCAGAGGCAGTTAATAACATGGGAGGAGATGGCCCATCCTTCTCCCACAAAGCAGATGGTGGATTCAAACCATGTGCCTTAAGGATTACAGTTCAGCTTCTTGCCTCTAGGCCACCAGAGTTCCTATCTTCCTTCCTTCCTTCCTGCCTTCCTTCCTTCCTGCCTGCCTTCCTTTCTGTTTATCTATCATCTCTCTCTCTCCATATATATATATATATATATATATATATATATATATATATATATATATATCACCTTAATTCTATTTGACATGTAGGAAAGATATAAGTGGGCATATAACACCAGAAAAAAGAAAAATAAGAAATGATCAGTTTAAAAAGTGTCTATCTCATTAGTCTTAAACATAAAATTATAAAAAATGAAATTTGGAGAAGTCTACAGAAAAATGGAAAATCTGCTTTATTCATGATAACAATGCATATCTGTATAAGTCACTAAAAACACTGGGCAATGTGGCACAAGTCAAAACAATTGTCATATTCTTAAATCTAACACTCCTAATTCCTCAGAATTGATCCTGAGGAAATAAGTTAAAAGGAAAACATTTCTCTATGTAATGCTGTCACAATGTTTAGTGAAGCTCCCTGATTAAAACAAGCTTGGAAGCAGGAGTGGCATCCACTTCCACAATAGCTTGCCTCTGGAAGCCCTATGAACCTAGAGAGAGGATGAAAGTTATATAGGAGGTGTCCAGGATTTCATTCATAAGGCCGCTATGAGTCGCCTGCAACTCAACAGCACTTAACAACAACAACAACAATTATGTCTATGACAATGTTATTGATATCAGTGATAAACTAGGTATATGTACAGAGAGACTGACTCAGCAGAGTACCAAAAAGAAAAAAGAAAAACCTGACAACAACCAAATTAAAAAGGCTCAGCAGCAACCCACAAAATGGTTTACTTTTTTGTTGTTATAAAAATGTTTAAAAAGAAAACACAAAACTGTACCTACATAACAAAAAAATTCTAATCCAGATGGAGCTCCAGCATTAGAAATTCTCACCTGGAAAAGGTTTCAAAGTGACCCAGTTTGGAGCTTTTAGGTTAGGCTGCTCTGTATTAATTCACCCTTACTGCTGTCGTGTCAGTACTGACCCATAGTGACCCTCCATCTCTGTAAATAGTTATGGGAAGAGAATGTCCATCTTTCTCCTTCAGAGAAGCTCATGGATTTGAACTACCAGAAATGCACCTTTTGGTTAGAATACAACCTCACCTGCATATTCAGAGTTAATTAGCCCTGCTCTGATGAGCTGCTCTGTGGAGAAGGATGGGCAATCTCCTCCCATGAGATTTGTTAGCTCTGAAAGAACACTTAAGGGTCAGCTATGCATAAGTTCTGACTCGAAGGCACACAACAATAACAATGCCTTTAAAAAAATAAGTTTCTGCACACCCATGTTTATCGTGGCTTTGTTCACAATAGCAAGGAGTTGGAAACAACCCAAGTGCCCATCAACAAATGAATAGATAGAGAAGCTCTGGTTTATTCACACAACAGAATATTACACTGCATTGAAAAACAAGGAACTCATGCAATATTGAGTTGTGGGAGGATATCAAGATGAGTTGTGGGAGGATATCAAGGGTATCATCCAGGAAGAGTGCAAACGGTATTTGCAAAGACAGAAGAGGAAGAAAAGACCAAAATGGATGTCAGAAGAGACTCTGAAAATTGCACTGGAGTGCAGAGAAGCCAAAGCACA
>NW_006399781.1:10778544-10781075 GCF_000299155.1 Elephantulus edwardii | reverse complement strand
CGAGAAAACTTCTCCCTTCCCTGGCTCACACTGTCATCAGGTGGAAACCGACTCTCAGTTGAGTTGCTTTTTCAGTATGTTTTTAGAGGCAATCGATACATTTCATATGCAACCATTACACACCGCCAGCGGAGGCATAGCCGTTGCTATCACACTAGACAATTTCCAGCAGAGCTTTCAGGCAAAAAAATGGGCTATGAGGAAAGGCCTGGCGATTTACTTTTGAAAATCAGCCAGTGAAAACCCGTGGATGACAAGGGTCCGAGCCACAGCTACTTGTGCTCCCTTTCGAATGGAGCTGTCCTGAGAGTCAGGAGGCCCCTTGGATGACAACAACGGCCAACCTCGCCTCCTCCGAGCGCATGTGAGCGTGTGAGTGTGCGTGCGTGCGTGTGTACGTGCGTGCTGCAGTAGAGCACACGCGCAAGCTCTGTCTGCTGCCAAAGGCGCAAAGCAAAGTCTGAACAGTTACAAAGGCAGATCCGAGGGAAAGACATGCTGATGGACAGTCAAGACTCCCAGATCCTAAACCAGAGACGTGAGAGAAAGGCGGGCAACCTCCTCCTGCGTGATTTACTGCCTCTGAAAGCCCACTGAGGGGTTCGCTACGGTTGGTCCCAACTTGATGGTACACAGCAATAACAAGCCTGAGACAGACTGGCATCGCGGCTACAACAGTAGGCATAGGCACAGCATCAATCAGGAGGCTGCCACACAGGACTCAGCAGTGTTCTATTCTCTTACGCTGAGTCACAACGTCCATGTCGTTAACAACAAGTGATTGTGTGGCCAAGGGGAAGAAGCAATGGACTACATGATTCTAAGCTCCAGGAAGAAGCAATTAAAAAATAGGGGTTCTGATCTTTGCCATTGTGAGAAAGAAAGAGAAAGGGGCTGGGCACAGATGCTGGTGTGTCCCCTTCCCCTGAGGGAGTATGGAGAGGAGGGAACAGTGGTGGCTGAGGTTCCTTGGCTGAAGGCTGAGTGGTGTTTGCAGAAATGGGGGGTGAGGGGAGGGTGCTGAAGAGCAGTGGTGCGAGGCAACCCACGCACGGGCTCGTTTTAGAACAAATCAGCTCTTCTCAGACATATGTACTGAAAAAGCCTCCTCCTGGAATTTTCCAGATAGAGCAGAGCATAAATGCACCAAGCTTAGAGTCTACTTCTCTTTATTCAAAGAATCTCAGTACTGGAGGGGTTACCAATCAATCAATCTCTCTCCCCCCCCCCTTTCCTTTTCCTTTTCACACACCTAAACACACGCACAAGCACACACACACACACACACACACACACACACACACACACATAGACTTGATGCCATGGACTGCATGTTTTAGAGCAAGCTTTTATGGCATCAGAGCCTGTGCAGTGGGCCTTGACTCATACAGCACAACACGTTCAGTGGAATAAAATGCTGCCTGGTTCTGCCCCATACCCGTGACTGCGATCCATGGGTTGTTGTTGAATAAGTTAACAGGAGGGATGCTCTGATGGCCTAGTCAGTGCTAACCCAAAGGGAGGGCCTCTATAGAAGTTCAAATCCACCAGCTTTTGTGTGGAAGAGGTGCACATCTCCTCCTGTGCCATTTACAACTTCAAAAACCCAGTATACGTTCCAACTTAGTGATAATGAGTAAACATTCTAATGCGCATAACATATCACCTACCAGTACATGTTGCAGGGTATCTGAAAGTGTAGCAGTAAAGTCTTAATACTTTTATGTTTGTTTTTAAATTTCTAAAATTAAGGAAAAGTAGCTTGTTTCCCCCCTAAAGTAACAGGTACATACTTATTACAGGAATAAAGAAATATATTTCCCATTCATTTGCATTACAGCTAAGTTGGAAGTACCACAGATCTGACCCTCCACTGGGTTTCCAAGGCTGTAAATCACACCAGAGGAGACTGCCCATCTTTCCCACAAGGAGCTGCTGGGGGATTCCAGGTGGCAGAGAGCTGCCATGTTTGAGTTAGCCTTGAAACTCTCTGTGACCTAGACCAGCAGGGCTCGCTAAGTGAGTTAAAGCAAAATAGTAATCACTCCTAATTCCCTGATTTGAAAGTAATATTTGGCACATTCATATATATATGTATTACTACGACTGTTAGTCAAATATATTTGCACCAACAGCAAAAGCCAAAGAGGAGGAAATTAAAGGTTTTTTTCAAAGAAAACAGTCTGAAATTAACTAAACAATCAAGATGCATTGATGATAATTAGTGATTCGAATACAAAGTTGGAAACAATGAAAAAAGCAAGGGTAGTCAGAAAGTACAGATTTGGTGGCCAATAAGCAAAGAAATGAGGCCAGACATAGGATACTCAAATTATGTATGATCAATTATTTATCATTGCAAATAACTTTAAAAAACCCAACACCACAACAAGATAAAGGTAAATAATCCAATAGAAAAATGGGCACAGGACATGAACAGGCACTTCACCGAAGATGACATTCAGATGGCTAACAAGCACATGAAGAAATGTTCAAAATCCCTAGCCCTAAGAGAGATGCAAATCAAAACA
>NW_006399781.1:10766282-10772145 GCF_000299155.1 Elephantulus edwardii | reverse complement strand
GGAAGGCCCTCTATGAGGTGGATTGATTCAGTGCCTGGGATATTCGGGATGGGAGTGTCAGAGACAGTGCAATTGGCACAGGACAGAGCAGAGTTTAGGGCTGTTGTACATAGGGTTGCTATGAGTCGCAAGCGACTCTATGGCACAATAACAACAACATGCAATATTATTCAAAATGGGTGACCCTAGAGGGCATGATGCTGAGTGAAGTGTCTCAGTCACAAAAGGACAAATACTGCCTAGTGCCACTGTTGTAAAACAGGACTCACTTCGGGGTTGGGAGGAGACTGAGAAAGATGGGTTCAATAATGTAAACTGCATTGAAACAGATGAGGGAGAAAACTGTTTAAAAGGGATATGTGATTAGGTATTTTTGTCATGACAGGAGTCCAGAGTGAAAGCTGCATAGTGGAGCAGACTTGGACGAGGGTTTGTAAAACAATGAAAGAATTTTTCTTTTACTTTTACAAGAGGGTAGTGTACTGGGGGGAGAGTTGGGAGGGGAGAAAAGCGCAACAATGAATGAATGGAAACCCAAAGTCTCTGTAAATTTTCATTGAAATTAATAATAAATTTTTTTTTAAAAAAAGTTTCACACCTGGACCAATAGGTAATGTCATGATAGATCGAGGAAGTATTTCCCTTTACTTGGATCTGCAACCTAAACCCACATCCAATGTACTCTAAACAAAGAATAGAAAGCTAATATGGGTATTGATTGTAGAGCCAAGTAAAATGAAATCCTTAGCACTCAAGAAATTGAATGTGTTCCCAGCTGAATTCAACCAAACATTCAGAGAGCATCTATTACCAGTTCTACTTAAATTATTTCAAAAAATATAAAAAGAAGGAACACTCCCAGAGTCATTCTATAAAGCAAGTATAATACCAAAATCAGGAAGAGATATTACCAAGAAAGAAAACTGCAGACCAATATCTCTCCTGAATATAAGTGTAAAAATCCTCAAAAAAATACTAGCCAGTAGAATCCAAAAATCACATAAAAAAAAATTCATCATGACCACATGGGATTCATAACAGGTATGCAAGAATGGTTCAACATAAGAAAAACAATCAATGTAGTTCATCATATTAACAAAACAAATAACCAGAACCGTATGGTCTTAGCAATTGATGCAGAAATGGCATTTGACAAAACACAACATCCCTTCCTGATAAAGACACTCAGCAAAATTGGAATAGAAGGGGATTTCCTCAACAAAAGTATATATGCAAAACCAAGAGCCTACATCATTCTCAATGGAGAAACACAAAAAGCATCCTCCTTGCAAACAGGGACCAGGCAAGAATGTCCATTAACCCCACTTTTGTTCAATACTGTATTGGAAGTGCTTGCTAGGGCAATGTGACAAGAGAAGGAAATAAAAGGCATCCAGATGCACAAAGAGATGATTAAATCATTGTTATATGCAGATGATATGATAGTGTACGCGGGAAACCCCAAGGACTCAACAGAAAAAAACTGCAACAGTTAGTGTACCAATTTAGTAGAGTGGCAGGATATAAAATCAGTATCAAAAGATCAGTGGGATTCCTTTGCAGTAATAAAGAGAACTCACAGATGGTCTTACTCATTTTTTTTAATCACCTACAATGCTTGCCTCCTACACAAATATTGACAGTTTAAGTTCACTCAGTGGCTCTCTAGGAAAGAGTCTTGCCAATCTGCTTTGTAAGGATTGTTGTTATATATCGTCCATTTTGAACCAACTCATGGCTGACTCTCCAGGGAGTTTTCAGAGACAGCAAATCTCATGGGAGGAGCTTTCCCATCTTTCTCCAATGGAGCAGCTGGTGGATTACAACTGCATGCCTTTGAGTTGGCAGTGCAAGTCCTTACCTACCTCTAAGCCACTGAAGCAGCCAAGAAACCCTACAGGGCAGTCCCACTCTCATCTGGGGTCGCTGTGGGCCAAGAGCAACTCCACAGCACCTAACAGCTGGTTAAGCTGAGAATGTTTTTTTATGTTTTTTGTTTATCCGTTTTCATTTTTTAAAGTCGAGCCAATTCTCAGACAGGATCTCACCATGACCTCAATGCAAGCAGATCCTAAGCATTCTCCACATGAATCAGCAAGTTTATCTGGAATAGGGAAATTTCTAAACTTCAACAATTAAGCAAGACATTTTGAAAAAGGAAGATTATTAGGGTTAGGGTTAGGGTCAGGGTCAGGATCAGAGTTAGAGTTAGAAAAAAAAAAGAAAGGTAGTATTATTCCACAGAAACTAAGACTTCTTTTAAATGAACAATAATTATATGAGTACTTTGAAAAAGCTTCCTTAAGTTGAAGCTGCAGTCACTTGCCTGTGGCTGTTATCATGGATCATCTGACTTTGAGACACGCACAGGAAAAGCATATCCCAATGTTCACTTGTGCTGGACATACACCGTTTTCCACAGTGAGCTACAGTGTGTCTGAAAGGCCTCACTTGGCAGAGTTAACAGACTCTGCTGTGGATACATCTCGAGTTCACAGAGAATTCATTTCTTACTTTCCCCCCCCCCTCGTTATCATGAATCCTCCACAATGCTCATTTCATAACTTGGCTTTCAGAAGAATTAAACTTAAGTAGGAAAAAATTGTACAATTATGTTACAGCCCAACTGCAATAATTAATAGATTCAGGTCTACAGCATCATCATAGATAACAATGATGATGCTAATGATAGCTGTTACCCACAGTTACTTTACCCTGTGTCTGATACAGAACCACATGACTGGGAAGATGATTACATCTGCCAGCCTGCTATTTCATGTGTGCAACCTTAAAAAAAAAAACAAACCTAAGAATTGCATAGGGTCAAGGACTGCAGCCGTCAATATGGATTGAGGCTCAATGTCAAGAAGACAAAGATTCTCGCCACTGGACCAATTGGCAGCATCAGGATGGATGGTGAAGAGATTGAGATTGTTCACAGCTTTAGTCTGCTTGGCTCCACAATCAACACTCTTGGTACCAGTAGCCAGGAAATTAGAAGACATATTGCCATGGGAAAGTCTGCTGTTAGGGACCTCTCTAAAGTACTGAAGAGCAATGGTGTCTCTCTGGAGATTAAGGTGCATCTGATACAGGCCACAGTCTTTGCAATCACATGTGTCAGAGAGTTGGACAATGTCTAGGGAGGATAGAAGGAGAATTGATGCCTTTGAGCTTTGATGTTGGAGAAAAGTTTTGAGGGTACCATGGACTGCTAAGAAAACAAACAGATTCATCTTGGAGAGGGTTAAACTGGGCTGCTCCTTGGAGGTAAGGATTCTGAGACTTTGTCTGACATACTTTGGTCATCTTGTAAGGAGAGACACCGGTCCTTGGAGAAGGACATCATGCTTGGGATGGTGGAGGGCAGGCCCAGGAAGGGAAGACTCTCTAGAAGATGGATTGATTCAGTGACTGGGGCAGTTGGGATGAGTGTGTCAGAGACAATGAAATTGGCACAGGACAGAACAGAGTTTAGGGCCTGTTGTACATAGGGTCACTATGAGTCTCAAGCAACTGACTCAAGGCCATTTACCAACAACAACAACAAGAATTTCATGTGAGCTACAATCTGGAAACAAATGAATCACATTTTGCTCCCAGAATCTAAACTGGATACACAGTCCAGAGCAGCAGTTCCCACATGGCAACAGTGGGCAGAAGCTGAGTTTCTGAGATTTCCTCTGAATGGGGCATGCGCTTTCTCATTCACCCAAGTTCTCCCTACTCCCAGTTGGACTTATATTCAGTCTTCTTCATTCATTTACATACATTATGTCAATATGATATCTCCTAGACATTATGCCTACAATCATCATCTGCCACAAATGGTACACCGAGCTAGTAAGGATATTACCAATCATGTAGCCCAGACTTTTAATAGCTTAGATGTGTTTGATCTAATAACATCTTAAAGGCCTAATCTCTAAAAACAAAAAAGAAGCTGCATTGGCTGGAAGTAGGGACCCCCCAGAAGGAAGTCCACCTCCATTTTTCTACTCCTCATTCTCCACCCTTGCCCCTCTGGGACCTCTTGACATTTCCAGGGATGGTAGAAGCACAGTCTGATCCCTCACTATGAAGCAGGTGGCACAAACAAGTTAAGCCAGTCTGTCTCCATTTACTCCTTATAATCAGTAGTAAAGAACCCAGGCCTTGGGTAAATAATTTGCACTGCAATAGCAAAGGTACACGGTTCAAATCCACCAGTTGCCCCCTGGGAAAGAAACAGGCAATCTCTTCTCATGTAATTTACTGCCTCTGAAAACCGAGTGGAGGGTCAGGTATGAGTCAGTTCCAACTCAATGGTACACAACAGCAAAAATCAATGACTCCAGCCTTCCATATTAACTACAGCATCAAGAAAACAAAAATTTAAAAGAAAAAAGAAAAAGAAAAATCATCCCTACTGGACCAATAGACAACATTATGATAGAGAAAACATTTTGTCAAAGATTTCCTTTTACACTGATGCACAATCAATACTTATAAAGCAGCAATCAAGAAAGTAAGAGCTTGGTGCAACCACTCTGGAAGGCAGTATGGCGCTTTCTCAAAAAGCTGGAACTAGAAATACCATTTGATCCAACAATTCCACTACTGGAAATATACCCTAAGAAACCAGAACTGCCACCCAGGGAGATATATGCACACCCATGTTTATTGCTGAATTGCTCACAATAGCAAAGAGATGGAAGCAACCCAAGTACCCATCAACAAATGAATGAATAGAGAAGCTGTGGTATAGTCACACAATAGAATATTACACAGCATTGAAAAACAAGGAACTCATAAAATATTATACAAAATGGCTGACCCTGGAGGACATTATGCTGAGTGAAATATCTCAGTCACAAAAGGACAAAAACTGCATAATGCCACTGTCATAAAACAGGACTGACATGGGGTGGGGGGGGAACTAAGAAAAGAGGGGATAAATAATGAAAACTGCATTTAAATATATGAGGGAAAGAACTGTCTAAAAAATATATGACTAGGTATTATTTGCATGACAACAGTCCAATGTAAGAGGTGCAAAGTGGACTGGGGACTGGGGCGGGGAGGGAGGAAATTATGCAACAATGAAAGAATCTTTTTAAAGAGAAAAGCGAACTAGGTGGGGGTAGGGAGGAAAATACATAACAATGAATGAATTAAAATCCAAGGTTTCTGTAAACTTTTAAAATATCACTAGAAAGAAACAAGCTTAAGAAGAATAGTGTTGTGTTCATTTTCACTACAAACATCTCAAGAGCTATCCTGAAGTACAAAGCTGTAAACAAGAGAATACTATCCATATGCATACAAAGAATACTTGTTAATACAAGAGTCATTCAAATATGCTGCTGTTGTTGTTGTTGTTGTTGTTGATTGACATAGCGAGCACAACTCAGAGCAACCCTATTGGGGGGGGGGGAAGGTCTGAAGCCTTTCTATAACTATTATCATTTATTAAAGTTCATAGAGTTCCCAGAGGCATGTTGTTTAGGAAGTGGATGCCACTCCTGCCTCCAAAAATAGTAAAGACTAAAATGAAAAGTATATGCCCAGTATAAAAAAAGTCAAATACTATAACAGATGAAATTGGTTTCTCCAAATGCTGGTTCCTGAAGCCCTGGAGAGAATGCAGTCTGGAAAGGCAAATGATTGAAGATACCTAAACACAACAGGAGGGTCACTGAAGGTATTTGTAAAACATTAGGGCTCTCTGCTCCTCGTCGATCCAGATTGCCCTCTCTTCTTGTGCAGCCTCGGCCGCATCCCTGAGACACGATGGTGAAGGTCGGAGTAAACGGATTTGGCCGTATTGGGCGCCTGGTCACCAGGGCTGCTTTTCACTCTAACAAAGTGGATATTGTCGCCA
>NW_006399781.1:10762362-10763937 GCF_000299155.1 Elephantulus edwardii | reverse complement strand
ATAATTGGTGACTGGGAAGTAAAAGTTGGATACATAGAAGAAAGAATAGTAGTAGTAAAATGAGAATTTTTTTCTGTCTTGTTCTTTAGAAATAGATTGAATGATAGAATTTATTAACATGAGTGAAGGGAAAAGCAATATGGAGTGAATGGATGATGAGACATGGTGAGTTTTTTTAAATAATGTGCAATAAAACGTGCATGAACAACATTTAAAAAACCAATATGTTCTATAAACCTTCACTCAAATCACAATTTTAAAAGGTCTGAAGTCTAAAATTTTGACACTTAACATTGAACTAGCATCATAATCATGAGCCCTGATGGTTTGGTTGTAAAATCACAATTGTATACTTTGCCATGGCTACCCGGCAATAAACTAAATGAGCTATTAAGGAAACTTGAAAGCTGCATTGTATTGGAAAAATCTTCTGTCCAAAGTGAGGACAACGATGTCCGTTTAGAGATTAAGGTGTGCATGATTCAAACCACGGTATTTTAAATTTTTTCCTTTGTGTCTGAAAGGTGAACAATGAATAAAGATTACAGAAGAAATGATGCCTTGATGAATTATGGTATCAGAAAAAAAGTATTGAATATACCACGGACTGCCAAAAAAACCAAACAAGTCTATCTTGGAGGAAGTGCAACCAAGGTGCGCCTTAGAGGTAAAGATGGTAATACTGTCTCACATACTTTGGGGCATGTTATTAGGTGAACTCTTCCTTGAGAAAAGGTATGATACTGAGAAAGAGTCTGAAAGAGAGGAAGACCATCAAGGAGATGGACCTGCACAGTGACTACAAGATAGGATTGGGAGGTGGAGGTGGTGAGGCTGGTACAGGATAGGACAAGGTTCAGAATGTTGTCCATAGGGTCACTGGGAGTCATAGTCAACTCAATGGCACCTAACAGCAATATTTTCTTCAAGTTCTCTTGTTAATCCATTCTGTGCACCAACACATAATTTTAGAGCTAAAAGGAACACTGAAAGTTTTTCATTTTTTTCTCATTTTACAGACCACAAGAATGAAAAAATATTCTATATTAATTCTCCCTGTAAAATGTCCAACTGTGTCCTGTTCAATATACCAAACACCATTACATCTGGTTCTGATAAAAAGAAGCCCAAATTTGCTATTTCAACAAACTTCTCTCTGAAAATCATTAATACTTGGAAATTTCAGTGTTTTCTTTCTTTTTGTGATCTCCACTCCCCCTCCACCCCCGCCCCAGTCTTTGAAACACCTAATCACAGTGGAGGACGTAAACAACTCAACTCTAAGGAAATATATTTATAAATTTTATGCAAAAGTCACCAGCTCCAGACTAAACTTTTCCAAGATAATTCATTTCAGACCACCAGTGGTCATAGAACTGCTTCTTCTTTTATTTCCAACATGTCACAGACAAATAAACAACTTAGAAAAATACAATAAAATCCAATTAATACAAAATGAGATGGGAAAATAGATAAATATATATTATGTTGTTGTTATGTGCCGTCGAGTCGTTTCCGACTCATAGCGACCCTATGCACAACAGCCCTAAACCCTGCTCTATCCTGCGCCAACCG
>NW_006399781.1:10748232-10754040 GCF_000299155.1 Elephantulus edwardii | reverse complement strand
GTTCATTAAAATTAATAAAATTTAATTTTAAAAGAGTAATTTAAGGTATTTAATACTTGACTGTGTTCAGATGGTGATCAGCAGACAGGTGTCAACAATGACATCCAGGTTTTAGCTTGAGTGTCTACATGGATAGTGGTGCTTTTCACGATGACAAGCAACCCAGGAAAAGCAAGGGGAATGAAAACAATGTGTTCTGTTTTCAACAGGCTGAATTGGAGCCTTCCTGGCCCTGTGTTGTGATTTACCTTATGGTTGTTATTAGCTGAACAATGGAACAAAATGCTTTCAGATTCACACTACCCTGTGGATCCAAGCACTGTCTAGAGAATTTTCACTGGCTGCTTTCTCAGGAAAACAATGCAAATTCTTTCCTCTTGCTCCATCTTAATCTAGAATCCTGTTCACCATTGTATCAAAGTGGAAGTATGTCCTGACAGGTAGTGGGGCTGAGCATGAGGTACACTGGCCAGGAAACTGAGCTAAGTCCCCTGCAGAGAAGTTGTGAATTCCTCCACTGAACCAACCTACCTCCTGCCCCTGACGCTCAGTCTCACTATCACGGAGTCAGTTCCAATTCCTGCTAAACACCATCAAGCTTCCGAGGCTGCAGATCTTTATCAGAGGAGAATGTCATCTTTCTTAGTGGACTCTGGACTGAATTGCCCTTTCCTTGTCTTCACTCATCCAAATTTGCCCATAAAAGTGTTCTGCAATCATAAAAGGGCTTATTAAGAAAACTGAGTCAACAGGAGAAAAATTTAATAAATAACATTAAGTAAAGTCATAAATTGTAAATTAAAAGAAGGTCAAGTTATTTCCTAATTAATTTAGACCCCAAAACTGTGTTTTAATTAAAATACCCCAAGGCGCCAACAGTACAGGAAAATTGGCTCGCTCATACACTACTGGTGGCAGTGTAAACGGGAAGAAATGTGGCAAAATGTATCAAGAGCTATAAAAAATTTTGCATCCTGTGACCTGTAATTCTCCTTCTAGAAATCCACTCTAAGAAATAATTCAAAATGTGGGAGAAAGCACTTCATTTGAAAAGATGTTTGCTTATCACACCAGGAATTGGATACACCCTGAAAATTCCATCCTCGGAGATTGGACAAATTATGATAAATTAATCTGATGACCTCTTGTATAGCTATAAAAATTACCACTATGGAAAAGTCAGTTAATAAATTAGAATGATTATCTATGAAATTAAAGATATATGCATACTGGGGAGCTCTGGTGGCCTAGTGGCAAGAAGCTGCACTGCAATCCCAGAGGAACACGGTTCGAATCCACCAGATGCTCTGCCGGAGAAGGAGGCGCAATATCCTCCTGTACCAGTCAGATCTGATTTGACGGTACACGCACACAAAATTAAAAAAAAAAAGATATATGCATACTGTATTATATCAATTATCTAAATATTTTTAATAGGAAAAAAGCTAGAATTTTTATCGTAACAATTAGAGTAGGTTCACAGATAACTTTTAGAATTTTCTTTTAATAAGACCTCCCAAATTAATTGTCAATTATTATAGTGCCAAGGACTTATTGTTCAAAACGGCTTTCCGAGCCATTGACACTGACTTTGTCATGTAGTTGGGTGGAATTATGAAAACAGAGCATTTAAGTCTATTCACAAGGGGATTCTAGCCTTGCCATTAAATTGGGCAGATTCGGCAGTAGAAATTGGCTATCTCACGAGCAAAAGAGAAGCAGAGAAGGGCAGTGCACGTCCTTCGAGGCCAGAGATTCCTGCACCACTCAGAAGGGTCCTACAGGAGCTGTACAGAGACCCGACGTGAGAAAGAGCTGGCCTTGGGAATGCTAACCCACAGAACCAGGGCTGGGAGCCTTGCCCAAGCTGGTTGGAGGACTGGGGTGAAAATGTCATAATTGGCGGAGGGAGGGAGTCCTGGTGAGCTAGTGGCAAAAGCTGCACTGCAATCTTGAAAGTATGCAATTCGAGTCCTCAGGCTGCTTTATGGGAGAAGGATGGACAATCTCCTCCCATGATATTAACCTCTGAAAACCCGCCTGATGGTCAGCTGTGGGTCGGTTCCAAATTGATGGTACACAACAACAACAAGAGAACTTTGTAACACTAGCCTAAAGCCACAAGGTTGAAGGCTGAAGGGTCTGCTAGCACACTTCAGAAATTGTCTTGCCTGGAAAACTGTATCACGTTGCAACCTGAATTGTAATCTGTCAACTTTCCTAATGTTTTTGTTGTTAGGTGCTCTTGAGTCGAATACAACTCATAGAAACTCTATGAACAGCTGATCTGAACCCTGTCCTATCCTGTGCCCTGTTCACAATCTCTGATATACTTGAGCCCATTGCTGTAGTCATTGTGTCAAACCATATAATTAAGGGTTTTCTTCTCTTTTGCAATCCCTCTACTTTTCTAAGGATGGTGTCATCTCCAAGGAATAGCCTCTCTTAGCAATATGGCCAAAATATATAAGTTTTATCATCTTTACTGCCAAGTAGCACTTTGGCTACACCTGCTCTAAGACATATCTGTTCCTTCTGTTGGCAATCTATGATATATTTAGTAATCTTCTCCAAAATCACAGCTCAAAGACAATTCTTCTGCCATCCTTATTCATTGTCCGTTTCTCAGATATGTAGCAAGTAACTGAAAAGATTATGGCTTGAATCAGGTGCACCTTAGTCCTCAAACTTATATCATTCCTCCTCAGTAATTTGGAGACATCCCTAACTGCAGACTTTCCCAGTGCAATACATCTCCTGATCTCCTGATTGCTGGTATTAAGTGTATTGATTGTGGATCCAAGTAAGATGAAGGTGTTGTCAGTTTCAATCTTTTATCTATCATGATGTTGCTTATAAATCTAGTGGTGAGAATTTTTGTTTTCTTGATGTTGAGATGCAATCCATATTGAAGACTGTAGTCTGATTTTCTGCAGTAAACATTTCATTTCCTCCTCAATTTCAGAAATCAAGGTTGTGTCTTATGCATTGTGAAAGTTATTGATGAGTCTTCCTCCAATCTTGATGCCACATTCTCTTACATATAGTTTCTTGAATAATTTGCTCAGAATACAGATTGAATAGGTTTGGAGAAAGGATACAACCTTGACACACATCTTGATTTGTTTTATACTATGGAAATTTCCTCTGCTCTGTTCATGCAGCACCCTCTTGGTCTAGAAATAGATTTCACATGAACACAGTTAAGTGTTCTGGGATTCCCATTCGTCTTTATATTAGCTATCATTTGTTATGATCCACATACCTTTTCATAGTAAAAAAAAAAAAAACACAAATAGACATTCATCTAGTATTTGTTTTCAGCCAGGATGCATCAGCAATGATATTCCTGGTGCCATACACTTCTAAATCCAGCCTGAACTTTGGGCAATCCTTCAGCAATATTTTGCTTGCATGTAACATTAATTACATTGTTTTATAATTTCCACATTCTGTTGGATCACCCTTTTTGGGGAATGAAAATAAATATACACCTCTCCCAGTCCTTTAGCCAGGACTAATTCTCCAAATTTCCTGCTATAGACTGGTGAGCACGTCCAGGGCTGCATCTGTTAGCTGAAACACACATAGCCCTTTAACAAGATAGATGGACATAGGTTGCATCAACGGGCTCAAGTGTGTCAGAGATGATGAGGATGGCACAGGATAGGACAGGGTTCAGATCTGTTGTTCACAGGGTCGCTATGATGGCACCTGGTAACAACATCCCAATAGCTAGGTACCTTGAGCATTTAATTAAAGGGGGTTTTTTTGGCCATTGGAATGTCTACTTTGGTGAATGTGTGTCTTTTCATGTCCTCTATTCATTTTATAATTAGTTTGTTGGGCTTTTCTTGCTGAGGTGTTGAAATTTTCTACATATTTTAAAGGTGAGTCCTTTGTCAGATCAATTTGTCTAGATATATCATTGCCAAATTTTTTTAAAAGTTTTATGATTTGCATAAGGATCTAATTCTTTGACGGTCCAGTAGTCTAGTTTATCCTCTACTGTTTGTGCATTTTTATTTATATTTAGTAGTCTACCTATGCCGTAGATTAGAGCTCCTAAATTCAAAGCAAACTGGTTTTACTTATTAAACTGTTTGTACACATTTTGTTCTATAATTTCAATTAAAATATCTACAATGTAATTACACTCTTTTCCTTTCTATTATTATTACTATTATTATTATTATTATTAATCCTTCTATTTAACCCTTTCCTCCCTTCGGGTATTTATACTTGAGCAACTCTTGTTCTTTGGACCTTGTCTTATTGGTTATTCTAAGGAGTGACTGCCTTCCAGTCTATTGTTCCATTACCTCCTCTCTATTATTTGACTGTGCATTGAGACATGGCAGAAGGATGATACTCTCCAAAAGTCTCCTTGCCACTTCTGCTCATCCTGAATGAATATGGCTGCCACTATTTATCTGCCCTTTTTTAAAATTCCTCTTTTCAATAGTGTTCTAGAGAACTCTGGTGGGACAGTCAGTAAGGAATTGTGCTGCTAACCCAAGGTCAACAGCTCTCTCCAAGTTTGGATCCACCAGGGACTTTGTGAGAGAAGAATGGACAGTCTCCTCCTGTGTGACTTATAGCCTTTGAAAACATGCTGGAGAGTCAGTAATGAGTTGGTTCCAACTCAATATCAATGAGTTTAATAACTTTGCAGACTCCTCAATGCTTATGAAAGAAACCCCTCATCTTTTAGTACAGTGTTCAAGCCCCTCACGAGCAGACCCCAAACAACCCCTTGTCTGTATCCTTTGCCCTCTGCAAAGCCTCAAACACCAGCCAGTAAGATGAGAGCCAGCATGAAGCATGCCATGGACTTTGTAGGCTGTGAGCTGAGGATGCTTTGCTAGAGAAGAAGTATGGCTTGAGAGACGTTGTGAGGGTAAAACTGAGACGACCCAAACCTGCTCAGCAATCTTCCAAATTCTTCTTCATACACCATCCCCCCCATACCCCCCCAGTTCAGTTGCTCCTAGAATATCCTTCTTCTCTCCTTGGCTAGTCAATATTAAAAGCAAGGAGATCCAAATGCTGACTACAACTTACTTGGCCCATCTCAGCTACTGACAAATATATTGATGCATTCCCCCAGAAAGCTTTACTTTAACATCATAAAGTTAGCAAAAAAGAGAAGTGTTAACAACGTGTGAGCAAAGAAGAGAAGATCTGTTGAGTTCTACATTCTAATCCCAGTTCTAACACACACCCAGCGTTCTCACTCCCTAAAGTTCTGCCAAAGTCAAATGAGAAGGTCTATGCCAGGCACAAATAGTTTCAGCTGAGCAAGCACTCGGAAAGCCCCAGAGCCCCAGTGTGCACATAGAATGCCCTGCTCTGAGGGGACTGGCCCAATCAAATGGAAAACGGAAGGATTTTTTTCCCCTTTGGTAAACAAATTCTGATGTTGATACTGGATTAAATCAGAAGCTCTTAGACGACAGGAGCATTGGTTCATTTAAAAGAAAGGAGGGGAAAAAACCAAAGGAAGTGAGAAACCATGACTCTGGACTGCCCTTGACTAATAGCTCAAACTTACTGCCAATATGTCCTTTCCAACTCAATTGGGTTTCTGAGTCTGTAAATCGCAAGGGACAGTGGAGCCTTTGGTGGGTTGGAACCACTCGAGGACTGAACCTTTGGGTTAGGAGAACAATTCAATACAGAATGTTGTTGTTCGCCATAGAGTCAGAATCAAACCATTGCTGACACACCAGCAGATTTTCAGAGGCAGTTCATTGCACAGAAGATTGTCCATCCTTCTTCCATGGAGCAGATGTGGATTTTAATCCC
>NW_006399781.1:10745394-10748132 GCF_000299155.1 Elephantulus edwardii | reverse complement strand
GTAGTTGTTGTTGTTGTTGTGTGCCATCGAGTCACCTGCAACTCATAGTGACCCTACATGTACAACAGCCCGAAATCCTGCTCTGTCCTGTACCAATCTCACTGTTTCCAACACATCTACCTCCATTACCCCAGTCACTGAATCAATCCACCTCATAGAGGGTTTTCCTCTCCTGCATTGTCCCTTCACCCTCCCGAGCATGGCGTCCCTCTCCAAGGACTGGTTTCTCCTTGCAACATGTCCAAAGTATGTCAGATGAAGCTTCAGAATCCTTACCTCCAAGGAGTAGCCTGATCTAACCCTCTCTGGGATGAACCTGTTCATTTTCTTAGCAGTCAATGATATATTCAATACTCTTCTAACAGCACAGCTCAAAGGCATCAATTCTCCTTCTATCCTCCCTAGTCATTGTCCAGCTCTCTTATGTGTAGCAAGTGATTGCAAAGACCATGGCCTATATCAAGTGCACCTTAATTTCCAGAGTGACACCATTACTCTTCAGTACTTTGGAGAGGTCCCTAACAGCAGACTTTTCCATCACAATAAAAATTCTTTACTTCAACAGCTAAAAAAAAGTCAAGGCAATGCACATGCTGGGGAGCTGCTTGCTGACACCACACACACAACGTGGAGTTGTTTTTTGATGCCACACACACGCTGGGGAGCTGCTTGCTGATGCCACTCAGGCACTGGGGAACTGTTGGCTGATGTCATGCAGGTGCTGAGGAGCTGCTGACACATGTGCCAGGGAGTGATGTCCTGGGAAGTGACACATTGAGGCAAGTAAGAAAGCTGGAATCTGAGTGAGTGTGAGCCCAGAAGTGTATTCCTGTCATTACAAGTCCATGCCCCAAACTTCAGTCCCAATACTGCTGACCCGTGCCCAGAAACCACTCCTGAAGTGCACTAGGGTGATACTTGAACTTGAATGAGGTTTCCATGCTCCACCTTGCATCTCTTCACGTCCAGTCCATCAACTGCCTTTAGCTAAGAGCACCTTGGGTTACACTAGCTGCAGCAGTTGTCTGACAGAAAAGGCTACTTCCACAGGCCTTTTCTCTAATGAACTAAGAGAAATCCATGCAGAGTAGCTACCCCACCCTCCTCTGGAGAGGCAACTTCAGATCAAGATCCTGCTATTGCCTCAGATGTGAAAAACTCTACCACAGCAATGTCATGTAAGAAGCAGGTTACCTCACCCCCTACACAAGCCCAAAGCAAAATGTCACCACAAAAAAGTGACACAGAAGCAATGGATTTCCTGAAGCCAGAAAGTCTTCTGAAGCTTTCTGCCACAGAATTTAAAAGAACAATGACTGAATATTTTCAATGGATGAAAGACAAACTTGAAGAATTATAGGACACTGGAAGCAAAAACCAGGAGGAGCTTAAAAAACAACCCAAAACAATGCAGTTAAAATAAATGAGACATTAGAGGCTCTGGAAAAAACAAGAAACCACAATCCAAAATATGAGGACCAATCTTTCAGATGCTGTCAACATGATGGAGGGTCACATGAACAGGATTGAAGAGATGGAACACAGGACCACTGAAATAGAAGATAGAATTGTCACCACTGATCTGCTACAACAAAAAGCAAAATTAAACAGGGAGGAAAAAGAAGAACACCTAAGAGTAATGTGGGACATCATCCAGAGAAATAACATGCATATAATCAGAATCCCAGAACAGGAAGAAGCAAGTGAAGGCACTGAAAAAGTTGTGAAAGAATTTCTAGAAGAAAATTTCCCAGGCAAAATGAACAATGAGAAAATATTTATATGTTCAAAAAGCTGACAGTATAATGAATAGAATAGACCCCAAAAGAAAAACACCAAGACATAGCATAGTCAAATTTGCCAGAACCAAAGGGAAGAAGAGAATTCTGAAAAGAGTGAGGAAGAAACAAAGAGTAACCTATAAGAGAGAGCAGATAAGATTAAGTGCCGATTCCTCAGCAGAAATCATGCAAGCAAGAAGACAATGGAATGACCTATATCAAACACTCAAAGAACACAACTGTCAACCAATAATATTATACCCAGCAAAATTGTCCATCAAATAGGAAGGAGAGATTAAGATATTCCCAGAAAAATAGAACCTAAGGGAGTTTGTAAAAACAAGACTAGCAGTGCACAAAACACTAAGAGACATCCTTCTTACAGAGGTGCCACAGAAAACAAGATGGATCAGAGTAACCAGCAAAAACAACAAAAAGAACTCAACAAAATGATGGCAATAAGACATTACCTCTTAATAATCAAATGGTTTAATGTAAATTGTTTAACTGCACCACTGAAGAGAAAAAGAGTGGCAAATTGGATAAAAAACCAAAATCCATCAATATAATGTCTATAAGAGACACATCTGAAAAATAAAGATAAAGAAAGACTAAAAATAAAAGGTTAGGAAAATATATCAAGTAAATGGCAACCAGAAAAAAAGCAGAACTGGTGATATTACTTTCTGATAAAATATATTTCAATGCAAAAACTATATAAAGGACAAGTAAGGTTACTACATACTGATTAAGGGGTCAATAGAATAAGAAGATATAACAATAATAAATATCTATGCACCAAATGATGGAAGAGACCATAACTGACATCCAAGCAGATATATGTACACCCATGTTTATTGAAGCTTTGTTCACAATAGCAAGGAGTTGGAAACAACCTAAGTGCCCATCAACAAACGAATGGATAGAGAAGCTGTGGTATATCCACACAATGGAATA
>NW_006399781.1:10744099-10744663 GCF_000299155.1 Elephantulus edwardii | reverse complement strand
AAAAGGACAAAATGGTTGACTCTGGAAAACATTATGCTGAGTGAAATAGCCCAGTCACAAAAGGACAAATATTGCATGGTGCCACTGTTGTAAAATGGGACTGACCTTGGGGTTGGGGAGAGACTGAATAAGATGGGTTCAATAAAGAGAGGAGGGAAACAGAGTAGGGAAAAAACTGTTTAAAAGAGATATGCAATTAGGTATTTCTGTCATTACACGAGTCTAGAGAAATGGCTACGTGGTGGAGTGGACCTAGGGAAGGTTTTGTAAAACAATGAAAGAATTTTTCTTTTACTTTTCCAAGAAGGTAGTGTTCTGGGGGCAGGATTGGGAGGGGAGAAATGTACAACAATGAATGAATGGAAATCCGAAGCCTCTGTAAATTTTTACTGAAATTAATAAATTTAAATTTAGAAAAAAATATTTAAGTTAGAGTAAGCATGGCAATGGATTTATAACTGTTCATGCTAATAACACTATATTGTGGCATGGAGGAGGAATAGCGGAACTGTATCCACATTAACAATATTCTTCTTACCAAAACAATTTATGGAAAATAGGAAC
>NW_006399781.1:10739858-10741244 GCF_000299155.1 Elephantulus edwardii | reverse complement strand
AAAAAAAAGATATCATCAATTACTTAAAGGCAAGTTCAAACTGAAGTTGAAGAAAATGAAAACAAGTCCATGAGAACCAAAATATATCCTTGAGTCTATTCCAATTTAATTTAAGAACCATCTCAAGATTTGATGCATTAAACACTAAGGACCAAAGACCAGCAAAGTTGTGTGAAGATATCATCCATGGGGAAAAATAAAAAGTCATGGCAAATACAGGAGATAAATAAAAGACCAAAATCAATGTCAGAAGAGACTCTGAAACTTGTACTAGAGTGTAGAAAGACTAAACTAAATGGAAGAAATGCTGGGGAGAGATAAACAGAACATTTCAAAGAGTAGCTTAAGAAAATAAAGCAAAGAATTATAAGGAAACTTTCAGTGAGTTGGAATTAGGAAACCAAATTGGAAGAATATGCTCAATATTTCTTAAGCAGAACGAACTGAAGAACAAATTCAATACTCATGTTACAAAACAAAGGGATTCTAGGGGTAAAATCATGAATGATGCAGGACAGACAGTATAACAATCTTATACTTAAAAAACAAAACAAAACAAAAACAAAAAAAAAAGCTCAAACTCACTGCCATGGAATCAGAAGTAAACTCACTGC
The DNA here is from genome assembly GCF_000299155.1 of Elephantulus edwardii. Classification (NCBI taxonomy): domain Eukaryota; kingdom Metazoa; phylum Chordata; class Mammalia; order Macroscelidea; family Macroscelididae; genus Elephantulus; species Elephantulus edwardii. Next base: position 10,740,630 of record NW_006399781.1, on the reverse strand, counting down.
TGTGGGATTGGTTTCCCATTGACTTATAGCTGATCCTTCAATAGGTTATTGGAGGCTATAAATCACATGCCACCTAACTTCTTATCTTTATATTTTAAAAATTACAGGGAAAAGGATATTGATCCTTGAATATTTATACAAGATAGCAAGTCTTGCAAAGCACAATCATGAATGATCTCACAGTATCCTCAGAGTGGTCTTGTATGAGGCAAGGTAATATTCTCATTATAGACACGGGAGAACACTGAATCAAGAAGGAGAGATTTGATAGCTGAGAACAGATATCTGAACATAGAACTGAGCCCAGATCCATTTCTTTCCCATAAAGAGAGACTTTTAAACAGGATAGTTTTGATAAGAACCAAAATATCAGAAGAATTTTTTAAGAGACACAAAACAATAACCCAAACGCTTTGCGAGTAAATCAGAACTGACTAATAGCTCACCCTCCATTATGTTTCTGAGGCTGTAAATCACACAGAAGGCGATTAACCATCTTTCCTTGGCAGTATAGTTGGTGGATTCCAACTGCCAGTGAACTGTCAGTATAACTCCCTGAGGATTAGGCCACCAGAGCTTTTCTGGCACATGCTGTTGTTGTCAGGTGCCACAGAGTTGAGTACAACCCAGTGTTACTCTATGAACAATAGATTTTTTTTAAAGAAAATAAAAACTAAAACCTTTAATATGGGCTACATTTCAACATCAAGAACACAATAATCCTCATGATGGATCAATAGGCAACATCACAATAGATGAAGAATAGTTTGGA
>NW_006399781.1:10730345-10736094 GCF_000299155.1 Elephantulus edwardii | reverse complement strand
TTTCCATTCATTTATTGTTGCACTTTTCTCCCTGCCCACCTCTCCCACCAGGTTTGCTCTTCTCTTTGAAAAGTAACGGAAAAATTCCTTCGTTGATATACAATCCCCATGCCCCCAACCCCCCACCCCAAGTACACTCCACTAGGCAACCTTCATTCTGGACTCTTGTAATAACCATAATACCCTATCATATGTCACTTTTAAAATGTAATTTTGTCAATGTCAACCATTCAGAACTTTTCCTTGCAAATTTCTGAATTTTCTGTATTTACACCCTGAAAAAAAAATGTCTCATGGAAGCATTTAGTGGATCCTCACTGATGACTGCCTAGTGGTCTAGAGACCACTCAATTCCTTCAATAAACTCTTTGCTTTAATTTGAACAAAGACTTCCATTTACTCTTTGACATGTCTTGTTTTCAAAAGTGGGATTGGGGAGTATAGGGAATTGGCTAGAGTGACCCCAGGGGACAAAAGGACCAGGCTTCAGTATCACTAAAATTATTTTAATTCATTGCTTCTCAAATGTCTCAGAAGTTTTAACCAGGTAAGTAGTCTCCTGAATTTTGAGTCCCACTGCCTTGTGTTGAACTCGTTCAATACTTATTGAAGGATCTAGGTTTCATTTTGTCCTTGTTTGCTTCATTTTGTCTTGTCTTGTTTTCATTCTGATCTTACAAGAGTTATTATCTGCTTAGTGGCACTGGGCCAACTGGCACCATCATGATAGACGGAAAAGAGATTGAGATTGTTAACAACTTCAGCTTGCTTGGTTCCACAGTCAACACTCTTGGCGTCAGCAGTCAGAAAATAAAAGACAGGGAGCTCTGGTGACCTACTGGCAAGAAGCTGCACTGCAATACCAGAGGTATGCAGTTCAAATCCGCCAGATCCTCTGCTGGAGGAGGGGCAGTCTCCTCCTGTACCAGTCAGATCTGATTTGACGGTACACACACAAAAAAGTAATAAAATAATTTAAAAAAAGAAAAGACAAGAAAAAGACAAATTGCATTTGGAAATCTGTTGTCAAGGACCTCTCTAGAGTACTGAAGAGCAACAATGTCACTCTTGAGACTAAGGTGCGCCTGATACAGGCCATGGTCTTTTCAATTACTTGATATGCATCAGAGAGCTGGACAATGACTAAAGACAGTATAAGAAAGGATTGATGCCTTTGAGTTGGGGTTCTGGGAAAGAGTTTGAACATACTGTGGACTGCCAGAAGAACAAACTTGTCAGCCCTGGTGAGAGTGAAACCAAGCTGTTCCCTTGTGGCAGGGATTTTAAAGCCTTGTCTCACATATTTTGGGCATGTGGCCAGGAGGGACTAGTCCTTGGAGAAGAACATCATGCTTGGCAGGGAGGAGGGACAGCACAAAAGAGGAAGACCCAGGAGGAGATGGATTGACTCAGTGACTGGAGAAATGGGATTGGGTCTGTCAGAGATTATTTCACGAAAGGGCAGAGTTCAGAGCTAATGTACATAGGGTCACTATGAGTCACAGGTGGCACAATGGCACAAAAAAGCAACAACAATGACAGTGGCAGAAGTAGAGGTTCTCATCTGTGCAAAGCATTCCACTAAAAGCTTCTGAGTTTGTGGAATCTTGAGTTCTATAAGCTGAAAAAAAAAATCCAAGCCAGAAAACTGTCAGGGAGGCTTTTAGTCATGAAAGTGGTTAAAGGTTTCCTAACAGGTTAAACAAGTTCAGAGACTGAGTCAGAAGCATCAGGCTGCCTTTAGTCACAAGAGAATGCTTCTTCTACTCTTGGGTACATTGGTTTAAGCAAAACTCTGTCCAAACCCTGCAGCACACACTACCAAGTTGTTAATGAGTCTGAGAGTCCTTCTCTTAGAACAAATGTAAATCTTCTTTCAACATGGGAAATGCCATATCTAGGAGCAATGCAGAATTCCTATCTGAGATCCATACCCAATACAAAGACAAACACTATGACTCTGCCAACCACTTGTACTATTTGCTTGGCATCCTCTTTCCTAGCACAGTCTGAAACACACATGGCTAGTCTGGGTTCTTTTGAACTATCTGGAGCTGAGTTTTATGTACAGTAAAATTATAAATTAAAGGGTCCCCATTAAAGCAGAAATTATGAAAGTTCTATTTTAATTGCTATTTTGAAGTTTATAAGGGATATGATAAAAGCAAAATTGCTTCCTTGTGAGATAATGTTTCTAAAATAACGAAACAAAACAAGGAATTAGCATATCAGATTTCTGTTCTAGCTATTCAAGTTTTCCCAGGACAGTGTGCTCCTTGACCAACCACCTTGTCTTTCTATCCTCCTCTGCCTTCTTACTACTCTTGACTCTATTAAAGATTTCACTGATGGCACTCTATCTTCTCTATTCTTTCCCTAAAGAATTTACTGGGAACATACAGTCTACTTCCAAAACACATTTTAAACTCCAAGAAGTGTAGATATTGAGGATTATCTTCATATTCCTCAGCCTGTCATAACATTACTAATGACTTGTCAAAACTTTAGGAAGATCCTTACAAGTCTGTTGTTATTGTTCTTGTTGTTAGATGCCATCAATGTGAGTACAATCCATAACGATCCTATCAACAACAGATCTGGATTCTGCCCCATCCTGTGCTGTCCTCATCCCTGACTCACATGAGCCCATTGCTGAAGTCACTGTGTCAATTCATCTCATTGAAGGTCTTCCTCTCTTTCGCTGACCCTCCACCTTTCCAGCATGATGTCCCTTTGCAAGGAATAGCTTTTCCTAACAACATGCACAAAGTATTGAGAGGAAGCTTCACCATCCTTGTCTCCAAAAAAGCATTTTTTTCTAAGATATATCTCTTTGTTCTTTTGGCAGTCTGTGAGATATTCGGTACTCTTCACCAACACAACTCAAAGGCATCAATTCTTTTTCGGGCATCCTTATTCATTGTGCATCTTTCAGATGCCTAGCAAGGGATGAAAAAGACCATGGCCTGAATCTGGCCTACCTTAGTCTTCAATATGATGTCATTTCTCATCAGTAATTTGGAGTGCTCCCTAATAGCAGACTTGCCCAATGCAATACTTTTCCTAATCTCTTGACTGCTAGGACCAAGGGCATTCACTGGGGACTCAAATAAGACAAAATAATTGACATTTTCAATTTTTTCCTTCATCTATCATGATATTTCCTACCGATCCAGACATGAGAATTTTTTCCTTCCTGGTATTGATATGTAATCCATACTGAAGTCTATAGTCTTTGATCTTTTGGAGTAAGTGTTTCAAGTTCTCCTCACTTTCAGCAAACAAGACTGTGTTATCTGCATAATGCAGCACGCGATTGCTGGGGAATTGAAAACCCTTGTTGAGATTTATGAGCCTGAACTCTTCGGCTTGTAACAATTAGTTCATATAATAACTAAGGTGGAAGAGGCTCAATTTTGGTTGGCTCAGGCTGAATAAAGAAATCTCAAAGTAATTTTAACTTTAGACCTAGGTAAAACAACTCTTAATTGTTGGAAGATTCTCAAGTTGTGACTAAAATATTGCTGGAGACCATTATAAAAGTCTTTTCTCCAATAATGGATTGGATAAAATTTTATTTTTGCCTATAAAATAAAGAAAGAAGACTATCAGATCAGTTGTTGTTGTGTACCGTTGGATAGTCAGAACCCACCCATACCTGACCTTCCAAATGGTTTTCAGAGGCAGTTAATCATGTAAGAAGAGACTGCCCATCTTTCTCTTGCAGAGCAACTGATGGATTCAATCAGTGTGCCTTCAGGATTATAGCACAGCTTCTTATAACTAGGCCACCCGACCTTCCTATCAGAGCAGAATATTTCAAAAGTTTATGAACACTCCAGTATTGATCCATCTGCTCCAGGAGCTTAAGAAACCTTCAAGGCAGTTGCACTTCCAACCCAAAGGCAGGTGGTATGAATGCACCAGCTGCTCTATGGGAAACAAATGAACCACCTTCTTCAGTGTGATTTGCAGCCTCTGAAAACCTGCTGGAGAGTCAGCAATGAATCTGTTCCAACTTGACAAAGAGGGTGAGTGATTGAGTGCTCTCTGAATTAGAACCTGAAAAATCCTAGTAAAAAACTATCAGCCGGATTGAAAAGCAGCTTCACTTGCCAACCTAGCCAGTTTAGCTCACAAACTTTAGACTAAGCTAACCTCTAAGGTAAAGAAACAATTGCCTTAAAATTACAGCAATTAAAATCTTTTAGCCAAAAACAAAGTAGTTTCAATCCCTTTGGAAACACTAAACTGAGGACTTGCAATTATTGCAAGACACTCTGGCATTGGAAAAAATACTGTTATAAATTCTTGAAAACAACTAAAAGAAATAGTCTAAACAAGAAGTCTTTCAGCCACATATGGAAATGAAGGGGCTCTGGAAACACAACAGGGGTTTCCCTTTGATGGCACTGAGTTCACAAGGGGAAATTACTACTGTATTAACAGTGGAGCAATTGTCTCTGTCATTAATCCACTTGTTTACAAAACCTCCTGCCCCAGAGTACAGAAACTTCAAAAACTGTGGGGGTTACAAATTGAGAACAGACTTTGATTCAATCAAAACATACCCTTATGTCCTCTGGCCTTATAGGGGATTTACATCCCTTTTAACTTATCTCAAATATTCCTGATAGTTTGTTAGGCCATGACCTTTAGTCAGATGGGCCTGATACTTATAATTTTTAGAAAAAGGAGAAATATTATTAAGTTTATTTCCTATATCATTAAGTGTGGCAAGATGCCAAACACTCTCCTTCCAGAAATTGACACTAAGATTACTCAACATACGATTGCTTAAACTTGACTGAACAACTTTTAACTCCCTGAAAATATTTATGATAAACTCCTTTGGCTAATCCTGAATTAGTTCTATTTGTTGATGGCTCCTATTTGAAACCTGATGCTACTAGCTCTCACGATCAGACTGGAAATGCCATTGCAACATCCACTGAGGTTCTTACAAGTCACATAATTCCCCAAATAGCTTCAGCCCAATGAGCTGATCTGACTGCCCTTACCGGGGCTTGTAAATTAGCCTTAGCAACATTCGTGAATACTTACACAGACTTGGAGTATTACTTCAGAATTAAACATGATTTTTTTAATATTATGGAAACAGAGAAGATTACTAATCTTTTCTGGAACTGCTAAAAATATGCCTTTCATAGCAGAACTTTTAGAAGCTTTACTAAGGCCCCCGGAAATTGCCATAATAAGAACACAGGCACACCATCCTAATGGAGTCCTTCCTATCACTGTGATAAGAGGAAGAAACCGGCTGATACAGCCAAGTATGCAAGTTGCCTCTCTAGTTAGCTTAGTCCTAATGGAAACAGAAAAATATTGCTCTGATTTGTTCATAAGTAATCATAACCTCAACAAATTAACTTTAGAAAATTTGATTTAAAAAATCATTATCTGAGTGCTGGCTTTGGCAGCACATATACTAAAAGGGGAACAGTACAGAGATTAGCATGACCCCTGCACAAGAACGGCACGCAAATTCATGAAGTCTTCCCTTATTTTGTGCGTTACAAAGGGAATATGTGGCAAGCAACAAATGCTGGTGAGGTTGTGGAGAAACTGGAACCCTGATTCACTGTTGGTGGGAGTGTAAAATGGTGCAACTCCTGTGGAAAGCAGTATGGCGCTTTCTCAAAAAGTTACAAATAGAGATACCATTTGACCCAGCAATTCCACTACTGGGAATATACCCTGAAGAGACCATAGCTGACATCCAAGCAGA
>NW_006399781.1:10726046-10730245 GCF_000299155.1 Elephantulus edwardii | reverse complement strand
CCACACAGTCAAATGCCTTTGCATAATCAATGAAACACAGATAGACATTCTTCTGGTATTCTCTGCTTTCAGCCAAGATCCATCTAACATCAGCACATAGTGGGGACTAAAGAAACATTTTTCTAACAGATGAATAAATGCATGATTAAATTATTAAATGGCATTCAATAAGGAGATCAGTCAAAAGATAGCTGTGAAATTCAGATGCCAGGCCTTGGACGAGTGTTAGAATAAAGGGAGTGAGTGGGTAGTGTTATTGTTAGTGCCACTGAGTCTGCTACTCCTCATAGCAACCCTATGAACAACAAATCAAAACTTTGCCCTATCCTGTACCATCCTCAGACCTCCACCATGCTCAAGTTCATTATTACAGCCCCAGGGTCAATCCATCTTATAAAAGATCTTCCTCTATTTCCCAGCATGGTGACTTTTTTCCATGGACAGACTCCACTTGACCACAGACCCAAAGTCCGGGAGACCAAGTTTCACAATCTTTGCCTCTAAAGAGCACCTGGGTTGCAGGTCCTCCAAGACAGCTTTGTCTGTTCTTTTGGCAGTCTATGGGATAGTCGATACTCTTTGCTAACACCTCTACTTAAAGGCATCAATTCTACTTAGGCCTTCTTTATTCATTGTCCAATTTTCACATGAATATGAAGCAATTGAAAAGACCATGACTTGTGGGAGGCACACCTTAGTCTTTAAACTGGCATTCTTGCTCTTTAGTACTATCTTTTTTTTGGGGGGGGTATTGATCCAACTTATAGAAATCCTGTAGAACTGCTGTAGAACCCTATAGAACCATGCAGAACTGCTCCCTATGGTTTCTAAGGCTATGAATCACTATGGAAACAGATCGTCACTACTCTCTTCTGCATAGTAAGTGGCTGGTTTGAACTATTAGACATTCAGGTAGCTGTTGAACTCTTAACGACTATGCCATCAAGGCTCCTTCCTCAAGGTCACAGTCATTGAAATTCTTATGGAGTATGGTTCTGCCTGCAACATACGTAGGAGTCAAAATCAACCCAACTGCAATAAGCTTGGTTTGGTATTGGTTTATAGATGCTACAGAGGAAGGATGTGGTAGGGCCCCAGATCCAAAGGAGTTTTAGGCCTAATGGTTTCAAAGAGTTTATACATTTGTTCAGGCTCAAGCTTGATTTAACTAAAATGTAAAGAAATCAGAGAATAGTATGACATCCTAAACTGATCACATACTACGAGCCCAAGCTTAACACTATCCCCAAATAAAACATCAATTTTTTGCTAAAAGGAATCCTCAGAAAAACTTTGAACTGTCCATTTGTTTCATCAAATGGTGCACTTGTTTGGAAGGAATCCAAGTGTGTTGGAGAAAGAGACCTGCCCAGCCAAATGCCCTCTGGCCAGTTTTGGAGAGAGCCAGCAGATGTGAGGGCTCTGATTTTCATGTTAAATCTCCATTTGGCCCTCAGAAATGTTAAAAATAAACTTTCACCTGCAACTGATTTTCCTCTTTGTTAGTGGAGCCATTGTCTGTTTGAACAAAGAGGTAGCAAGAGCCTCTGTGAGCAGTTCAGAGAGCTTGTTCCAGAGCCCAGATTGGAAGCAAACAGATGTTAATGGTCAAGGGGATCAGAGAGGGTGCCACTGGAAAGAGAAAAACTGCCCCAGGATTTTCAGGCTTCTAATGGCTGTCTGGGTCCTGATAGTCCCCTCTGCTCTGCAAGCATCCCCATCCCCATCCCTCCCACTGTGGCTCCCAGAAGAGGATCTAGATATCATCAGTGGACCCCCACCTCCAGCACCTTGATTTCAGAATGGGATCATGCTGACTCAGTTCCCCATTACTCCACCTTCTTCCTCCGCAGACAGCCAAAAGAACAAACAGTTCTGTCCTAGAGAAGGTGAAACCAGGTCACTTCTTGGAGGCAAGGACCTCGAGGCTCCTTCTCACATACTTTGAACATGTTGCCAAGAGGGACCAGTCCTTGGAGAAAACTACCATGCTTGGAAAAGGGGGGGGGGGCGTCAGTGCAGGAGAGGAAGACCCTTGATGAGATGGATTGACACAGCCATTGCAGCAATGGGGTCAAGTGTGTTGAAGACAGTGAGATTGGCTCAGGACAGGGCAGGGATCAGAGTTATTGTTCATAGGATCACTATGAGTCATAATCGACTTGATAGCACATGACAACAATAACGACAAACAAAAAATATGTGCCAACTTTCCCATCTTTGTTCCTGTTTATTTATGAGGCAGGAGAAGATGAGAAGTCTCTTCCAGAATGATATACAGCCTCTGAAAATCCACTGGAGGGTTTAGCTATGAGTCAGTTCTAACAGCAGAACAAGTTGAGCTGTTGAGCTTCACCTTTTGATGTGAGTCTATTTGGAAGTAGCATTTCGCTTTTGTTTTGCTTAGGGGTATCATCCTGGTGTAGGGTGAATTCCAAACTTCATCTGAATTCTGAGTTTTGTGGTTTGAGTGTTTTGTTGGTTTGTTTTTTTAAAAAAATATCGTGATAGACACAAAAAGGACTGAAAAGAGGAAGAAGGGAAGGCAGCAGACATGGTAGGATTGTGTAAAAGCTAAAGATGACAGAAGAATTGATGCCTTTGAGTTATGGTTTTCTAGAAGAGTGCTGAATGTCCCTTGGACTGTAAAAAGAATGAACAGATCTGTTTCAGAGAAAGTGCCACCATAGTGCTTCTTACAGGCAAGGAGAGCAAAGCTCCATCTCAGATACTTTGGCGTGTTGTTCTTAGGTGCTGTTGAGGCGAGTAGGACTCAAAGCGACCTTGTGAACAACAGATTAGAATCCTATTCTATCCTGTGCCATCCTCATCATTGCTGGCCTACTTGACCCCCTGCAGCAGTCACTGTGTCAATCCATCTTGTTGAGAGTCTTTCTTCCTTTCACTAACCTGCTTCCTTTCCAAGCAGCATGTCCCTGTTCAAGGAATAGCCTCTCCCAAGAACATGCCCAAAACACGTGAGATGGAGGTTTGTCACCCTTTCCTCCAAGGAGCACTCTCAGAGTGCCATTCCTTATAAAGTGACATCATGGTTGGGAAAGTGGAAGGTCAGCAAAGGAAAGCAAGACCTTCAAAGTGTTGGACTGACACAGTGACTGCAGCAATGGGCTTACGTATGTCAGTGATGATAAAGATGGCAGAGAATAAAACAAGGTTCAGATCCATTGCTCATAGGGTCACTATGAGTCATAGTCAGTCTGTCAGCATGTAACAGCAAGATGGAACCAAGAACACCCAGGGCTACTGACAAGGAAGGAATGGATATCAGTGTAATCCTCATTTGGACTTACAGCTTCCTGAACTGTGAGAAAAGAAATTAATGTTCCTTAAAGTATGCTGGGAGAAGGTTGGCCTTGGAAGCTGGATAAACCTGGTTTAAATTCATTACCTGTCAATTAACTGTATGACCTTTCTTTAGAAAATTACTTGATACCTCTTAGCTCTAGTTCCTCCTCTGCTAATAATCATAAAAGTGTCATTTTGGTTAAAACAATGCTTATTGCTGTAACAAACACACACACAAAACTAAATTTATTCTAATATTCTGACATTTATTTCTTAGTTACATAGTCCAAAACAGGTGATCCTGTTGTGTTGGAGCCCCTGAAAATCGAGGTGAAACTCTGCCCAAGATGTAGACCAGACTTCATTTTTTGTCTTTTACTGTTTCTTTTGAGCTGGCTTTCGAACGTCATCTAGCCAGAACGCTTCAGGAAGCCTGTGTGGCCCCTCTCCTCTCACAGCACGCTCACAGCAAGAAGACTTACTCAGATTGGCCCCCATAATAGCAACAGATGAACAAAATGATTGATTCAAATGTTTATATCAATAAAACAATGCTTACAGTAGCTCATGATTATATCTCATTGTCATGGAGTCAGAATCGAATCCTAGTTGGCCTTCGGTGGGTTTCCAGAGGTTATAAATCACTCCAGAGGTGAATGCCCTTTTTCCTACCAGAGATCCACTGGTGGATTCAAACTGCCAGATAGATATCAAAATTCGAACCAGAGAGGTGCCACCTTCGGATTAGCAGTGCAAGTCCCTACCTACAAGACCCGAGACCACCAGAGCTCTCATAATTGTTTAGTGTCTTCTTTTAAAAAATTAATTTTATTTTTTTATGGATTTTTTTCTATATTTTATTAATTTTCATAAACATTTACAGAGATTTTGGG
>NW_006399781.1:10723759-10724793 GCF_000299155.1 Elephantulus edwardii | reverse complement strand
AAAATTATAAAAATAATTATCAGTTGTTTAATACTTACCTGTCTTAAACAGTCTGCCACAAAGCTACATGGCTTCAACCGTCCTCCATATCTAATTTACCCTCCCTTTTATTTTTACCTTTTTAGTTGTGTAAAAAGAGGGCAGGTGGTACAGGGGCAGCAGAGTCTGATCTCCTCTAACTTTACAAAGGGCAACAGTCTCTATCCACAATATTCAACACACAAAACCGGTTCTTATGAAGTCAGAGATGCCCCTCATTCCCCACACATTCAGGGCGATTAGTCCTGTGCTACTGGGGCCATTCACCCATCACAATGGGGTTTTTTAGAGAGGTCATGCTCATGCTAATGCTCATTGCTGTCAAGGCAGAATTGACTCATAGGTAACCTTCCAGTGGGTTTTCAGGAGATTGCCCACCTTTCTCTCTCAGAACCACTGATGGGCTAGAGCTGCCAGAGAGCTATTTTGGGGGTTAGGAAAGTTAGCACAGATTATCATTTAGATTGGAAACAGGGCTCAATCATCCAGTCAGGAATGTTTCTCAGGCCTGCTGGGCAAGCCCTTTGATCTTCAGCCTCTTAGTTTTCTGTCTGTGTTATAAAGTTCTCTTAGTCCTGCCAAATATGCCATTTCCCCCCACCCTCCCATTCCCTGTCCCAGTCCCTTTACCAAGCTTGAGTTGGGGCCACTGGCTGTGGTTTAGGAGTTCGCAATCCCAGGGCAGTTCTGGCTCCTGGGGAGATCTGATTTGTTCTCCACTGCTGCTCCCCTCTAGGACCTGGACAGACTGGCCCAGGAATCTCTGGGGTCCAGAAGGACTCTGCCTCGTCTTTCTTGCTGATAGTGACATTCCCATCCTCTGCCTCTAAACCTGCTCAGTTTAAGCCTCATAACCAGCAAAGCTGATCAATCCCATCATTAATAGTCTACACAACTTGTTTACATGTCCCCACCCATTCACATGACAAAAGCCAAGGAACAGGAAAGCCATTTTTATTCCGATTACCCACTGAAATTGCTTTTTGGGTTTTTTT
>NW_006399781.1:10718496-10720294 GCF_000299155.1 Elephantulus edwardii | reverse complement strand
GGATAGAACAGCATTTAGAGCTCTTGTACATAGGGTCGCTATGAGTCGCAAGCGACTCGATGGCACATAACAACAACAACAACTCTTCCATGTTTTGAGGTGGTAGGAAGTTCATGGCCCTTGGAGACAGAAAGATTTGGAAGTAAATCAATCCTAGCTTGGTCACCTACAAGCTGTGTGACTTTGAGAATGTTCCCTAAACTTTCTGAAGAAAAATTCTTTATCTGTAAAACAAGAAGAAGGTCTTGTTTAAGGAGAGCTCTGGCCACCTCATCTGTAGGAAGTTGCACTGCTAATTCAAAGGCCTCCACTGGCTGTTTGAACCCACTAGTTTCTCTAAAAGAGAGAGATGAGTTATCTCTTCCTGTGCAATTCACAGTCTCTGAAACCCAAAAGGGGGCAACTATAAATCGGTTTCAATCCAACCAGAATGAGATGGTTTTTTCATTATTTTTTTTATTTTCTATATAGTTAACTTTTCTTTTGAAATAAACTTTTTATCAAGGGATGAAATACATTCAAGAAAGTGTATAACTCAAACATTTCTACCTTGACAAGCTTTCACACAGTGAGCAAAGCTGAGGAGGCCCCAAAAAATAGAACCTTCTCCCAGATTGCTCAGATTCACCACTGTCAAGTCACTTCTGACTCACCGGGACCCGGTGGGACAGAGAAGGTATGTACAATAGGGTTTCCAAGGCTGTGATTTTTTTTTATTTATAAAATTGTGTGTGTGTGTGTGTGTGTGTGTGTGTGTGTGTGTGCGCTGTCCAGTTGGATCTGGAGGAGATTGCCTCTCCTTCTCCAGCAAAGCATCTGGTGGACCTGAACCCCATATCCCTGGGATTGCACTGCAGCTTCTTGCCACTAGACCACCAGAGCTCCCTCAGAATGAAATTCTTTGAGAGTCTTGTTTAAAGTTTTGGTACAAACATTCCATGATACCATATATAATGATAACAATTATAACTATAGCACATATGTGGTGGTGGTGGTGGTGTGTACTGTAGAGTCAGAATCAACCCATAACTGACACTATGACTTTTCAGAGGCAGTTAATCACACAGGAAGAGATTCCCCATCCTCCCATGGAGTAGCTGGTGGATTTGAACCACATACCTTCGGGATTGCAACACAGCCTCTTGACAATAGCCCACCAGTTTCATATACATACACACACACACACACACATAATTACATATATATGTACATACATATAAATTTACACAGTGCATAATATCTCTCTATTTCATTGTATTCAAGTCAGAACTGACTCAGTTGACCTTCCAGTGAGTTTTCAGAGGCGTTCATAGTATAGCGCCTGGGATATAGTTGTTGTTAGGTGTCATCAACTCCAATTCACAGTGATGCTCTGGGCCACAGATCAAAGTCTTGCCCTATCCTGTACCATCTTAAAAATTCCCCCCATGCTCAGGCCCACTGGTATGGTCACTCCAGCTCGTCAGCAGTCTTCCTCTCTTTTGTTGACCCTCTACTTTTCTAAACATGATGTCTTTTTTCCAAGGTCCAGCACCCTGTGAGAAGATGCCGAAGGTACTTGAGATCTTTTACCATCCTTGCCTCTAATGAATGTCCAAATGTGCTTCCTCCAAGACAGATCTAATTTGCTTTAATTTTTAAAAAGATTCAATGGTGGCCCAGTGACAAGAAGCTGCACTGCAATCCCAGAGGTACGCCGTTCAAATCCACTAGATGCTCTGCTGGAGGAGGGGCAATCTCCTCCTGAACCAGTCAGATTTGATTTGATGGTACATGCACACAAAATAATAAGATGAGG
>NW_006399781.1:10714488-10716101 GCF_000299155.1 Elephantulus edwardii | reverse complement strand
GCTTGGGAGGGTCTCCACAGCGCAGGAGGGGAAGACCCTCTATGAGATGGATTGATTTGGTGACTGGGGTAATCGGGATGGGTGTGTCAGAGGCAGTGTGGTTGGCGCAGGATAGAGCAGGGTTTAGGGCTGTTGTGCATAGGGTCGCTATGAGTCGCAAACGACTCAACGGTGCATAACAACAACAACAACATTTGTCATTTAGCCAATTTGCGTGCTGCTCTCCTCCAAATGGGAATGTAAGTCCCTGAGCTCCTCTCTTTTTCTGGCTCCACTTTTCCTAAGCATCATTGTTAAGTGCTGATTGTAGATCCAAGTAAACTGAAATCCTCAACAACTCCAGCTTATCGGTCTCACTATTTTTATCTTCTTGATGTTGAGATGTAGTTCTCAACATTGATACTTTAGTCATTGGTCTTCTTGAGTGCTTCAAGTCTTCTTCACTTTGAGCAGGCAAGGTTGTGTCCTCTGCAATAACATAGGTTGTTGATGACTCTTCCTTCTATCCTGACGCCACATTCTTCTTCACAGAGTCCGGCTTCTCTAGTTACATGCTCAGCATACAGATAGAACAGGTGAAAGGATGCAATCTTGATGCATATTTTTCCTGATTTTAAACCAGTGTGGCATTCCCTTATTCTGTTGCAAAGATTGCTTCTTGGTCTATGTCCAGGTTTAGCACGAGCACAATTAACTGTTCAAGAATTCACATTCTTCTAAATGACAGCCATAATTCATTATCTACACTATACTTTACATATAAAGAAAACACAAGTAAACGTCTCTCTCGGAATCTTTGCTTTCAGTTAAGATTCATCTGAAATCATAAGTTAAATCCCTTGTACCATCAATCCAGCTTGAATTTCTGGCAGTTTCTTGTCTATGTATCAGTTTCAGTCATTTTTAGTAATCTTCTGCAAGCTTTTATGTGTGTGAGAGTGTGTGTGTGTGTGTGTGTGTGTGATATTAACTATATTGCTCAATAATTTCAAAATTCTGTTAGATGACTTTTCTTAATGGGCACAAGTGAGTATACGTTAAACACTGACAAATAACAATTACTGTGTGAACCCTATGGAAGAATTAGGACAACTGAAGATTTTGCTAGGTTTCTAAAATAGTTCTTTTACAAATTAAAAGTTCAACATAAAAATAACATATGTTAGTTATGGAATACTGAAGGAAAAGAAGGATTTTTTATAAGAGAAGAAAACACATCCAAAACTCTCATTGCACAATTAAAAAAGTACCATTAACATTTTGGGTTTTTCCCAATGTTTTACTACGTTCAAGTATCATTTATGTAACTAATATTATGCTAGCTATGATGTTGTTTAAGGAGTGCTGGTGTTAGGCTGCTAGCCCAAAGGTTGGCAGTTGGAATCCATCTCCCCAAGAGAAAGATGGGAAGCCACCTCTCTAAAGACCTACAGGCACAGAAACCCAGTGGAAAAGTGCAGCCATAGTGCTCTTTGGAGACCAGGATGGCAAAATTTTGTCTAACAGACCATGAACATGTTGCTAGAAGAGGCTATTCCATGGAAAAGGACGTCATGCTTGAAGAAATAGAGTGAGAGACGCAGTGGACAGTGGGAGAGTGGAACACACCCCTG
>NW_006399781.1:10712869-10713810 GCF_000299155.1 Elephantulus edwardii | reverse complement strand
CCAGCTGTGAACTTTGGGACTGGCCAAGGTGCCGCGCAATGATGCAGTGGACATTGGGAGTGAACTTAAACTTGGACAAACCCATGCAGCTCTGACCCATGACCCATATTTCGGGTATCGCATGGCTCCCCGTACCCCAGCTCGACACCCCCCCCACACACACACCAGCAGTGAACTTTGGTACTGGTCAAGGTGCCGCGAGAAGACCCAGTGGACAGTGGGAGTGGACTTGAACAGGAACACACCCCTGCAGCTCTGACCCACGACCCCCATCTATGGGTATCGCATCGCTCCCCCGGCACCAACTGGCGACCCCCCCCCTCCCGCCGGGTCTGAACTTGTGGACAGGCCAAGGTGCTAAGCACAGATGCAGTGGACAGTGGGAGTGGACTTGAACTGGGACACACCCCTGCAGCTCTGACCCACGACCCCCATCTTCGGGTGTGGCATCACTCAACCCGCCCCAGCTCGCGACCCCCCCACCAGCTCTGAACTTTTTCACTGGCCTAGGTGCCGCGCGCTGACTCACTGGACAGTGGGAGTGGACTTGAACTGGGACACACCCCTGCAGTTCTGACCCATGATCCCCATCTTTCGGTATGGCATCACTCGCCTCGCCGCAGCTAGCAAACTCCACCCCACCCGCCAGCTCGGAAATTTTGGACTGGCCAAGGTGCAGCATGCAGATGCACTGGACAGTGGGAGTGGACTTGAACTGGGACACAGCCCTGCAGCTCTGACCCACGACCCCCATCTTCGGGTATCGCATCGCACCCCCCCGCCCCAGCTCGCGACCACCCCCCAGCCAGCTCTGAACTTTGGGACTGGCCAAGGTGCCGCACACAGACGCGATGGACAGTGGGAGTGGACTTGAACTGGGACACACCCCTGCAGCTCTTACCCAGGACCCCATCTTCGGGTATCGCATTGCTCTCACCCCA
>NW_006399781.1:10710641-10712024 GCF_000299155.1 Elephantulus edwardii | reverse complement strand
CTGAGTAGGAAAAAAAAAAAAGTAGAGTGAGTGAGAGAAAGACCCTCAATGAGGTGGATTGACACTGACTGCAGAAATGGACAAGTTTCTCAGATCTGTTGTTGGCAATGAGTTGCACTTGACTTGATGGCACTTAATAACAACTACATCTCACAAAAACAACTTTGGTAGTAGCCATCAAGAAATCAAAATATATGTCGCACTGGGAAAATCTGCTGTCAATGACCTCTCTAAACTTCTAAAGAACAAAGATGTCACTTCATAAAGAGTGGAGACTCACTAGATGGCCGTGGGTGGGATGATATTGTTTACATTCAGTATTTTTCCCTTATGATATAATAAGCCCTCTCTTCTTAGTGAAAATTCTTTACAAATGTACATTTTCAAGAAATTAACATTTAAAGAAATTTTCATTTCCATTCATTTAATGCCACATTTTTAGCTTGTTTCCTTTTTTCTCTCTTTCTCTTATGAGGAAAATGTCCACAAAGGCCTTGAAATCTAATTTTTATCTATTTTTGTATTTACTTGTCTAAGTTTCCTAGAAGTAGCATTGCTAAATCAAAGGAGGTGCATGTTTTTACTCTTGTAAGATCCTGACAAATAATCTTTCAGAATATTTAACAGCTTAGATTCTGGAGAATTTGAAAATTCTTGCTGTTGCCTTTCTCACATATTTTTACAGGGAGTCCAGGAGTTGGCTATGGCCAGAGAACAGCTACTGTGAAGAATAGATAGATACTGGTTAGGGGCTGTCCATCATCCACTTCCTTTTCCTAAAAAAAAAAAAAAAAAAAAAAAAGTTTTGCTTTCCTTTGGGGGTAGAATTTGAGAGTTAGTTGGAAAGGCCCCTGGCAGGAGGGAAAGAATGACAGGCAGTATGACCAGGGACTAGCCAGCTGCAGTGACACTGAGACCCAGGCTCTGACTTCTTACCACCAAGCTCAGGAGAAAGCCCTGTGCTCAGTGCTCGTACAGCCTGAAGAGATTGCCTCCTGTGGCCTGGGCCAGCGCTGTAACTTTCCAAAACACATTGCTGCTCCTTTTTCTTCTCTTAATCTTAACAGACTTGGCTGCTAACCAAAATGTCACAAGTTGCTCAGATCCACAATCAACACTCTCAACACCAGCAGCAGTCAGGAAATCGAAAGACAAGTTGCCTTGGGAAACTCTGCAGACAAAGTTTTCTTCAGAGTACAAAAATGCAACAAGGTCAGTTTTTGGAGACTAAGGTGTGGCTGATCCAGGCCACCTGCTTACAGTGCATCTGAGAGCTGGACAACAACCCTGCTTGCTGAAAGTGAGGAGGACCTGAAGCGCTTGCTGCAGAGGGTCAAGGACTGCAGCCTCCAATATGGATTGAGGCTCAATGTCAAGAAGACA
>NW_006399781.1:10698263-10710016 GCF_000299155.1 Elephantulus edwardii | reverse complement strand
ACTCGATGGCACATAACAACAACAACAACAGAAAGAGAACCCATGCCTTTGAGTTGTGGTGCTAGAAAAGAGTATTGAACATACCATGGCTGCCAGGACAGCAAACAGGTCTGTTTGTTCAATCAGGTCTGGAGAGAGTGAAGCCCGTTTGCTCTTGGAAGCAAGCATTTTGAAGCTCCAGCTCACATATTTTGAGGCAAGTTGCCAGGAGGGACCACTTCTTGGAGAAGAACCTCATGCTTAAGAAGGGTAGAGGGTCAGCACAGGAAAGGAAGACCCTGGATGAGATGGATTTACACAGTGACTGTGGCAATAGGGGCAGGTGTGTCAGAGATGGTGAGGTTGGCTCTGTCAGGGTAAGAGCCATTTTTCATCGCGTCTCTATGAGTTGTAGAGAACTTGACAGCACATAACTCCAGGGTACCTGATCATCCTGTTGTTGTTATGTGCCTGCAACTCATAGCGACCCTACAACAGCCCTAAACCCCGCTCTATCCTGTGCCAATCTTATTGTATCTGACAGACCTTCCCCGATTACCTCAGTCACTGACTCAATCCATCTCATACAGGTTCTTCCTCTCTTGTGTTGTTCCTCCACCCTCCCAAGCATGATGTCCTTCTCCAAGGACTGGTCCCTCCTTGCAACATGTCCAAAGTATATCAGACGAAGCTTCAGAACCCCTGCCTCCAAGGAGAAGCCTGTTTTCACCCTCTCTAGGACAAACCTGTTTGTTCTCTTAGCAGTCCATGGTATATTTAATAATCTTCTCCCATCAATTCTCCTTCTATCATCCCTAGTCATTGCCCAGCTCTTTGACACATAGCAAGCTACTGTAAAGAACCTGGCCTGAATCAGATGCACCTTAGTCTCCAGACTGACATCATTGCTCTTAAGTACTTTGAAGAGTTCTATGACAGCAGACTTCCCCAATGCCTGATAAGCTACTTATGAAAAGTTAGGTGTTGGAAACCCCTATGGAGGCCAGTACCCTCTGACAAGGGGTGCTCATGCGTTGGAATTGTCTTACCTTAACTAGGGGTTATGGCATAGGGACAGGCACTGAGAAGATACCCAGAGCTTGTTTCTTGAAATGGCCACAGAGGGTGACTGAGAGAGACTCACTTAAAAAAATAAAGTGAACCACAAACTAGACCTGACTGTCTATTTGGAAAAGAATCATGACTGACTCTTGGGTTTCTGAAGTTGTAAACTGGACGGGAGATTGACTATCTTTCTCACTAAGCTGGTGGTGGATTCAAACCATAGGAGGCCCTAAAGCTAGCCATGCAACTCTGAGGATTAGAAAGACTGATACGTTTGTTGTTGTTTTTGTAAGCCCTCAAATTCATTGCTATTGAGTTGGAACCAACTCATAATTAACCCTCCTGGCGGGTTTTGGAGGCTGTAAATGGCACAGGTGGAGATTGCCCATCTTTCTCCCACAGAGCTGCTGACGGGTTCAAACCTCCAGAGAGGCGCCACCTTTGGGTTAGCAGCACCAAGTCTATGGATAACACCACCACGGCTCCCCTGAGAGCCTTATATTTGCCTCATAACTCTCTCCTTGGCCTTATCCCCAAGACAGCCTCGGGGGAGATCCACGTGGAACGATCCAGTGACTTGGGGACTTTCTCATGCTAGGCTCGTGCTGCCATCTAGTGGCGGACGGAAGAAGCCGGACTGGGGTGATGAGCCTGAAGCCGGGCTGGTGGGCAGGCCCTGGGGAGGCCTGGAGCACGCCAAGTCAAGGGCAGCAATTGCTCTGAATAAAGAAATTAATAATAATAATAAAAAAATTTAAAATAAAAAAAACAGCTACTGTTTGCTAAGCCTTGTCTTACTGAGCCCAAGACCAGGCTAAGTGCCTTTACACTTTGAAATGTTGAATACTCTCGGTAACCCTGGGTGAGGATGAGGAAACGGAGGCTCAGACAAATCTAATAACTAGCCCAAGTTCAACTTGTCAGGGGCAGAGGCAGTAATCAAATCCAGTATCTGACTCCAAAGTCTGGGTTTCTAAGCACATTTCTAGAGTCGTGGGAGAACTGTCCTCCATCTTTTCTGTGTTCCACCCCCTACTCCCCACCCAGACCTCTATTCCCTGAACTACAAAGGCTGAGCCTGTTCTCTACAACACACGATCTTATTTTTATCTCTGTGCCCCTTCTGAGTGCCCTATCCTGAGTAAAGCCAAATGGAAGCTTTCCTCCCTCCGTCTGAATGGAGATTAGAAGAGGGAGTCCCTTGTCTCCATCAAGAAGCACTAAGACACTGTAGACTAACGTTGCATCCTTCTCCAGCTTGATAAGTGAAATGTGTTGTGCTGTGCTGTGCTGTGTTGTGCTGTGTGAAATGGGAGCTTGAGTTGTGTGAAATGGGAGATAAACAAAGCCCCTAAAAGACACACTATCTTTTCAGATAAGCCTGAAGCCCCATAACATCAGGGCTCTTTATTTTTAGAGCCTTATACATTTTTTTTTTTTTCTTTCCTCTTTCTAAAAAATGTATCCAGACCCATTTCACAGGGTTGAGAGATTGAGTTGCATTGAGTTTCTTTCCAGGGAGTTATGCACCAGCAGCTCTAGAGAGAAAGATGAGCAATCTCCTCCCAAAAGATTCACAACCTCTGAAAACCTACTGCAGGGTCAGTTTGGTTCTGACTCTACAGCAGTGTGAGAGAGTGGGTGGTGGGGCACGTTGAAAGGAGATTTGGTGGCACAGCGCACTCCATGCTGGATCGCTAACCAGAAGTTCAGCAATTCGAATCCACCAGCCACCTGAGGCAGGAAGATGAGCAGCCTGTCTCTTTAAAGATTTCCAGCTTTGGAAACCCAATGGATGAGTCAAAATTGACAGTTATGAATTTACGTAATTTCAGAGAGTCCTGGTGGCTCAATGGTTAAGCACTTGGCTGCATCCCAAAGGCCAGCAATTCAAACTCACCAGCTACTCCAAGGAAAACAATAGGGCAGTCTGCTTGGAAAACCTACAAGGCAATCCTGCTCTGCTGTCCTATAGGGTCGGAATTGACTTGGTGGTAGCAAAAGTTTCTTTGGGTTGAGAATGGTCCTTAAACTTTATCATTTCTCCACAAGAATCAAAATGTGTCTGTAGTAACTGAAATTTATTCAACCAAACTAGGTTTTGATGCCTTTAAACAAATTAAGAAAAACAAAAAAGACTAATGGTACCATCACCAGTGCTTCTTCTCTGAGCACATCCTGGGCCAGTGTCTCTTCTCATGCAGGCACACCCTACTGTCCCCACCAGTTAGTCAGTCCCCATTCTAACCAATGCCTGCCTGGCAACAGGCTGGCCTTTACTTCCAGGAATGGACAGCCTTTCCCCTCTAATCTGTCAGTTGCTGATCTTACCACTTCCCAACCACTGCATATATTTCTTTCCCTTTTCTTAAAACCTTTTGATTGGGGGGGGGGGGGGGGGGGGGGAGAGAAGTGCAGCAATGAATGAATGGAAATCCGAAATATCTGTAAATGTTCATTAAAATTATTAAAATACAATAATTTTTTAAAACTCCATTTGATTAATTAACTTCACTCATTTATTACTTTGGGCATGTTGCAAGGAGGGACCAGTCCTTGGAGAAGGACATTATGCTTAGAAAGGTGGAGGGTTGGAGAAAAAGAAGGAGACCATCAATGACATGAATTGCTACAGTGACGGGGTAATGAAGGTAGGTGTGTCAGAGACAATAAAGTTGGCACAGGTTAGAGCAGGTTTCAGGACCGTGGTACAGAGGATCGCTCTAAGTTGCAAGCAACTTGATTACACATAACAACAGCAACAACAACAACATTTTGTCAACATTGTTACTAATCTACTATTTGCCAACTTTTCATTTGCTTGCTATGCATCTGAAAGCTAGATAATGACTAAGGACAACAGAAGAAGAATCATTGCCTTTGAATTACAGTGGTAGAGGAGAACATTGACCATCCCATTGGCTGCCAAGAGAACAATCCCAGAGGAAGTGAAACCAGGGTGCTCTTTGAAGGCAAGGATGATGAAAAATCTGTTGCACGCACTTTGGGCATGCTACCAGGAGGGGCCAATCCTTGGAGACAGGCGTCATGTTTGGAAGAGTGGAGGGGCAGCGCAGGTGAGGAAGACCTTCAACAAGATAGGTTGACACAGTGACTGCAATGGATCAGATGTGCCAGAGATGGTCAGATTGATTCAGGACATGGCAAGGTTCAAAGACTTGTTCATAGGGCTGCTATGAAATATGACTGACTTGATGGCACAAAGCAACAATTATTTGTTAGGCTCTTGGATAGAGTCACTCAGAGCTGGAAGGAAGACCAGTAAATTAGACAATGACAAGGTGGTGTCGAAAATGCTAAACCAGTATTATCCAAATGGTGCCATGGGGGGCCCTTCTTTCATCTTCTTGTCTCACTTCCTCATCCTTTCCCAGCCCTGTCTCGGCTTCCCAGCCTTCACTCACTGCAGATCCTCTGGGATTCACATACAGAAATATGCCTGGCTGGCCCCTCTGACCCTGGCCTGGCACAAATACAACCACAAACTGAGAAGGAGCTGCAGCAGCATTTGGAAGGAAAACTGCTCTGGTGGGAGGCAGAGGAGATGCCCATAGATGTCCCCAAAGTGCTGGCGCCGGAAATACGCTTGTGGAACAGATAAATGAAGAACAGATGAGTGATTGATAAATGAAGAGATGACTAACAGGAAAATGAATCAACAGATGGTTTAATGAATGAATCAGAGGATGAATGGGCCACCCTTGAAGCAAACGTAAATGTTTGTCTTTCGAACTTCCATACTTGTTCATTGAACTTCATGCTCCCCAGAAACATCTCTCTGCATATTTTGCTTAAGTCAGAATCGTTCTGAAGATCATTGAGAATTTCACAACATTCCTAAGAAAACTGGAGCTGTAGGGAGAGTTTTAGAACCAGGACAGGCTGGGGCTCACTCAGACAGACGTCAGCTGAGTGGTTCCCCCTTTCCAGTGGGCAAGGAGCTCCCTTTACCTCAGGCTAGACGTCTTGGAAGGGAACTGGCTTTCTGGGACAGAAAGCTAAAGAAGTTTGGCTAAGGCTTGTCTCTCAACCAAACAGACCTATCACCCTAGTCAATAACCAGAAAGCTGGATGTGAATTACTTTGTCAACTCACAAATGCTGTGAATCCTTCTGAAGAGAATATTAGAGGAATTTTGTTGTTCTTGTTGTTGTTGTTGTTGTTGTTGTTGTTGTTGTTGCAAACCATTACATTCTACCACATCTGTCTATTCTGCAAATGTAACTCTTGTGCTACAAAGAGCAACAGGGTCAGGGAGGAGGGAGGTTGTGTGGTCTGAGGAGATGCTGTTTTATAAGCCCTGGAAGGCTCCCCGGTTCTCCAAGATGAACTGGCTGAAGCTTTTGACGTTGGGGTTTAGCCGGTGGGTGAGTTTGATATTGCGGTCTGGTTTCATGTGATAGAAACGACACATGTCAGCAATTTCCTTCGCCACAGGGGATCCCAGTTTCTCATAAGCTTCCGGGGTGATCTTTTAAGAACAAGAAAAATTTAGGATATGTTATAACCCACTCTTTTTAAATCGCTTGATCAGAATCCATCCACCTTACTGATGACTGATTTTTGGCCCACTCCAAAACCCAAGAAACATGGAAATTCTCTTCATAAGTCATATGTCAGCAGACACTTTTTTTTGGTCAGCAGACTTTTTTGAACTAACTAAAGTGAGGGCAAAATCTGACCTGAGCTACACAAGACTACTAGTAGTATTTATCTCATTTAGTGAAGAAAAAAAAATTTATATAAGCTGCTGCCATACCCAAAAAGAAATGCAGCTTGTCACACACCTATCAGGACACTGTCTGACATCCTCCACAAAACCTACCCCTTGAGTCCCTTCTGACAGTAACTAGATCAATAGTGTTCTCTATTGATTGTCAATCAGCAAAGATCACAGCTTACTAGCTGATTCAATGTAATCTATCCTTAGCTCCCAGAGATAAACTCTCAAATAATGTTCCCTGACCTGAGACAAAATGGCATATACTCAAACAATTTATGTGAAACAATAATTGTCGCAATATCATTTATAATAAGGAAAAAAGACCCAATCTACATGTTCTGTAATAGAGAAATAATTTTTCAATTATAGCATATCCATTCTAAGAATATTATGCAGTTATTAATATAATACTTTTGAAGCAACTTCATAAACAATTGTACTATAAGTGGAAAAGCCACTAACATGTTGATTGTAACTTAATTTTATTATATATGTAAATCCTGATGCATATGTATGTTTGTATATATTTACATACATAGTGGCCTAGTGAGTGACATGGTCTGGTAACCTAAAAGTTGACAGTTTAAATCCACAAACTACTAAAGGTGAGACAATCTTTTCCTGTTAAGATTTACAGCCTTAATAACCTTAGAATCAACTTAAACAAAATAGCTTGAGTTTTTGGTGGGTTTTTCACCCCCTCTTTCTTTACTGGAAAAAATCTGGTGGCCTAGTGGAAAGAAGCTGCCCTGCAATCTTGAAGGCATGCGGTTCAAATCCACCAGCTGCTCTGTGGAAGGGTGGACAAGCTCCTCTGAAAACCCACCAGAAGGTCAGCTATGGGTCAGTTTCAACTCAACAGCATTCAACAACAATTGGAAAAAGACAAAAGAAAACTTCCCAAATCTTAACAGGAGCTGTCCCTGAGAGATTAAACTTGTAACTTTTTGTTTCTTTTTTATTTTTCTTATATTTTCTCATGATAAGCATTTATTCTTTTTAAAATTAGAAAAGAAATAAAAATTTTACTTTTAGAAATAGAGGATTCTACTTGAGAATATAGAAGGGGACTTCTAAAACATCTGAATCCTTGAGTCAATGCTTTTCATTGTCATTAATTTTGACAAAAGAGCTAACGTCCCTCTGCCAAGTAAGTGCTTCTTTTGTGCATTTCTATTGGAAAGAGATTTACCCTGGTCTCACTTTGTCAGCGAGTCATGGCCTTTGGAGTCTACACAAACAGTTACAGCCACATCAGAACTCCTTCCTGATGGGAGGAATCTCTTCTGCACAATCCACTAACTGTAGCAGTTAAGGAAATAGTCACCTTCAAGCCAGACACTACGTGCAAGTTAGACTCTGGAGGCTGGGGTGCCACCTGGTGGCCAAATACTGCATTCTCTTTTTTTATTATTATTATTTTATTATTTTTGTGTGAGTGTACCGTCAAATCAGATCTGACTGGTACAGGAGGAGACTGCCCCTCCTTCCCCGGCAGAGCATCTGGTGGATTTGAACCGTGCGCCTCTGGGATTGTAGTTGCAGCTCCTTGCCACTAGGCCACCAGAGCTCCCCTTGCATTCTCTTTTTTAAAATAAAAATCTTTTTTGTGTGTGTACCGTCAAATCAGATCTGACTGGTACAGGAGATTGTCCCTCCTTCTCCAACAGAGCATCTGGTGGATTTAAGAAATGCATCCTTCTCTTAAACCAGGAGGCAAAAAGAACACAGGCCAGACCCAGCTGTCAAGGAATCATTCCTATGCACCAGGACTCCACATATGGCAGCCGAATTTCCTCTACTGAGTTTTTCTTAAGGAAGTCAGGTGGCCTAGTGGGTGAGCCATTGTTTTGTCAACCCAAAGGCTGGTGGTTCGAATCCACCAACTGTTCTGTGGGGAAAAGATGGGCAATCTCCTGGGATTTACGCCTGTGATTTACAATCTCTGGAAATTCACTAGGGAGTCAGCAATGAGTTAATTCTAACTCAACGGCAAGTAACAATAGTTTTCAATGGTATATATATAGAGAGAGGCTCAATGTCAAGAAGACAAAGATTCTCACCAAGGGGGTTGAAAGTACTTCAGTCTTCAGAGTTTAAGTTCTTTCTGAAGGTACAGCATAAATCCCATTTTTTTTTATAGACCCCCATTAATGCCAGAAGCAGAAGTGGGCCATAAAAATTCTTAGCTTAAGGCAAACACAAATGTCTCGGGTAAAGTCTTATCTGTCCTTGCAAAGTAAAGAATTAACTAGTGTCTACGTGACACGAAAAGACTAAAGGCGGGCAAAGTAGCCAGCCCATCAAAAGCTGACCCACACGACTGATCCCCTGACCCACCAACCATGACCTCAATCTCCCCGCCCTGACAGTGGCACCCAGAAAAGCCATAAAAACAATTGTGAAGGGGGACTGGGGGCTTTTTCCCTTGCCACCTTCCTAAGTAGGGAGAAAGTCTCCACATGTGGATATACTCTGGAATAAAGTGCTGATTTGCATTTACAAACGTGTGGATTATTCTTTTGGGGGGCATTTCATGGGCAGAACACTTTCCACCTCAAAGTAATTTTCTTTCAAATTCTGTTAAACCTTAAGCCAAAGAGATACAGTCATGAGCTGTAAGATTCAGATGGCACCAAGAACAGGCTAAGATGGTTTTGTGAACTTGAAATCCCTTTCCATTAATTCTAACAGCCTGAGCTCAATAGGCTTCACTGAAGACTTACCAGAAATTTTGTTTAGTGGAATAGTAACCAAAGTGGCCCCTTGTGAACACAGTCATGTATCCCAAGAACTCACCTTTGCATCTCGGATGTCTTTCCCCAAGATCTTGGACAAAACGTCAGCGTACTGCTGTACGGTGAGAGCTTCCGCGCTGAGCCCCACAGCCTTGCCAAAAAACTCCTTTGGGGAATTGAAAATGCTAGTGACAATTGCTCCAACATCAGCCACAGAGATGCCATCCATGGGTATGTCCCCCATCGGCAGTGCTGGTTAAAAAAGGAGAGGAGCTTGTCACATCACGTGCTGGGCAGGTTTATCAACCCAGACTTATCAATTGCTTAAACAAAAGGTGGGGGAAGCTGGGTCATTACTCTGCATCTAACCATTTGTTGGACTGTAACTACGGTATCTGTTGAACTATGGAGTACAGTGTTCTAACTTCAGCTCACCAGTTATGCATCAGGACAAGAGGCTGCCATTGCTGTAATATTTCCTTCACTCCACAGACGTTGCCCAAATTATAGCCAAAAAATATCTTTAAAAGGCAGTGGAGTGTTAGTCATCAGCTGGCAGCATAGCAATCACCTGGAAGTCCTTGTTAAAATTACAGATTTCCATGGCACTTGGACCCAGGGACTCACACTTCTACACAAAGTTCTGGGTTCCGGCAGCCTCTCCTACAGTGGGCAAGGCCCCAAATCCTGACCATGGGTTCCAGGTCAGAAGGAAGGTGACTTTCTTCTCAGTTACCCCAGAAAGTGAAAGGAGTCAGGTGAACTAGTAGGGATATTAGAAGCCATCTTATTCAACTTTCTATTATATGGGAAGTTGAGGCTTGCAATTATATAGCTAACCACTCAATACAACAGGGAGCTCTGGTGGCCTAGTGGTAAGAAGCTGTGTGCTGCAAACTCAAATCCACCACTTGCTCCATAGGAGAAGATTGGATAATCTCCTCTCATGTGATTTACTGTCTCTGAAAACCCACTGGAGGGGCAGCCATGGGTCAGTTCTGACTTGATGGAACATAACAACAACAACTCAATTTACTAAGGGTCAGTTGTGTCTCGAGCCCAAATTCAGTTTTCTGCCTAGATTTCACAGCCACCCCAGTGAAATCTAGAGTAATGTAGTATTCCTCTGTGGGATTCACACAAGAGTTAACTAAGCAGGTAATATGCACTCAATAATATGTGTCCTCTTAAAGGAAAGAGGGGGTGGGGGGAGAAGGTGAGCAAGAGATGGGCGAGCTCGCTGTTGAGTTAACTTTCATCATCACCCTTTACCCAAAGTGTAGTAATCTCCATCAGAGGCTTTCGTCGGCTTCCATGATGTGAGAAAGTTTTCGAAATAAGCTGCCACACGGACGCTGGTCATGGGAACACCGATGGACCAGAAATACTCCTCCACCTCCCCCTTCCCATCAAAGTGTGGCACTTGCAGCTTGCCACCAGTCAGCTTCCTAACGTTCTCCAGGCCGCTGAACACCACGTGCTGCAAGCCCAGGCGCTTGGCGAGGTCGGCCACCATCTTTCCCTGAGGGTACAAAACAAACCCTTTATGCAGGATATTATCTCTGGATATAGATATAGATATAGATATAGATTATATAGATTATATAGATTATATAGATTATATAGATATAGATATATGGATAAAAGTAGGGGCGAGGGTCTCCAGCGTCTCAGTGTCAGATGGATGGAGGCACACTACCTCTCGAGCCTGGAAGAGAGAGAAGTCATATAGCTCTGCTGTGTCCGCTTGCTGTACAGAGGTAACTTGTGGTTGCTGAGAAGCTGAACACTGTAACACGGATGGGTCAGATGCAATAATGGTTACACATGGCGGACTGTATTTGGTGGCACTCCCTGGTTAAAACAAGCTTGGAAGCAGGAGTGGCGTCCACCTGCGTAATAGCTTGCCTCAGGAAACCCTATGAACATGGAGCAAGGATGAAAGTCACACAAGTGCAGAGGACTTTCATTCATAGGGTCGCTATGAGTTGCCTACGACTTGATGGCACTTAACAACAACAACAACATATGTTTAAGAGCAGGTGCTGGGTCCTTTCCACCCCTCTTTTTTCTTGTCTTCATCCCAGGTGGAGAGGTTCTTGCATCTCAAAATATCTTCATGCTACATTATCAATTTGTTATCCAAAACAAAGTCTCTACTTCAAAGATTCCAAAACCCTCAACTTGCTCCTATTAGGACCTCCAGAAACAAACACTGGAGAAGGATTAAGCACCCTTCTTAGGGTAAGGGCAATGGTGCCAAATGCGTTTTTATTCTCTCCATTTCACTCATGGGGTGGCCCTAATTGGCGGCCTTGCCGCCACCCTTATGTGCTTCCTGCGAGCAAATAATAAAAACTGAAGAGAACCACGTGACTACGTACAGTCACTCTAGAATACAAAAATTCTTGATATTTAGACAAACATAACTAGCATTCATTGCGCAAAGGTATCTCTAATAAGTACCTAAAGTATGTGCATTTCATAAACTCTAGAGAGATGTTGTGCAACATATTTTACCTCCGCTGAAGGCCAATCCACCTCTAGAAAGGACAGAAGTAGCCAAGTAAGAGGAAGGGGCTCAAAGGGACGTAGTTTAGTCCTCACCTGACACACTTCCTTCTCTATACTGAAGTGTTCCCAGAAGTTGGTCACCAGGAAGGCCCCATAGGCCCCTTTTAAGGCAGCCTCCACTGAAGCTTCATCATTCAGGTCACCTTTCACCACCTCCGCTCCAAGGTCACGGAGCGCCACGGCCTTTGGTCGAGTCACGTCCCTGGTCACTGCTCTCACAGCAAAATTTTTGCTCTCCAAGATGGCCTTGGCCACAGAGCCGCCCTGGGCTCCTGCAGGGTAAGAGGAAGATTGTTTACAATGACAGCTTGGTCAGTAATTCCATTATTCAGAGTGGACCAGCTGGAATGACTGCACCTGGAGGCGTTCCATGGCCAGCAGAAGTTATTGTCAAACTAGATTTCCTGGAGTCATAGAATGTCTCTTCAAATATGCCTTTGCAGAAAGAGCAGGAGAAGGGTGATGGGGAGAGGTTTGTAGCAACGAGAAAGCCAACCATCAGGGCACCAGATGCTCCCCAGCAGATTTGATACTCTCAACTCTACTTTTATCCAGTTGCTTATTTCCTATCGGGGCTCTTCATAAAGTTTCTATTCAAAAAAGGCTCCAAGTCTTGTCTTTTTAATGTTGTTGTTGTTGTTGTTATGTGCCAT
>NW_006399781.1:10653851-10694418 GCF_000299155.1 Elephantulus edwardii | reverse complement strand
GGGGGGGGGGTGGTCAGGGAAGTAATTGTGCAATGATGAATATTTTAAAAAACAAAAGAAGTGAACTGGGGGAGGGGGAAGGGAGAGAGGGTGAATAAAAATGTGCAACAATGAATGAATGAAAATCTAACTTTTCTGTAAACATAGGTTAAAATTACAATTAAAATAAAAAATGTTATTAAAAGAAAGAATCTTCTTTGGGAGCAGGCATCCAACGTAGGAGAAAGACAAATACTGTTACTAGAATAATGGAGAAGCAAAGTTCTAAGACTGTTTCTTTGGGGGCCAAGTGAGCACTGACTCATAGCAATCCTGAGTACAACAGATTGAACTCCTGCCCTATCCCTCATCATTCTCATAATCTCTATGTTCAAGCCCATTGTGTCACTATGCCAAGCCATCTCATTGGGGCCTTCCTCTTTTTTTGCTGACCTTCCACCTTATCAAGCATGACATCCTTCTCCAGGGATTGGTTCTTCCTGATAACATGTCCCAAATACATAAGACTAAGTCTCTCTAGCCTCCCTTTCAAGGAGCACTCTGGCTATACACCCCAAAACACATTTCTTTGTTCTTTTAGAAACTGAAAAGGGGGGTACGCCAGAAGGAAATTGTCTGGGACAGAAAATGATCAGTCTACCAGATTAACCAAGAATTTTGCCATTTTGAGATAAAGCTTCCCCATCTCCCAACTCCACTTTTTTACTGGAGAGATTAGAAAATTAATGCGTGATCTATTAAAAAAAAATAAAATAAAATGAGGAACTGGAAAATTGAAAGCAATGATTCATTTCAGAAAAAAACAAGAAAGAAATAATGTAAGAAGCGTGGTCAGTGCTCATGCATAACTTGTTATAGCAAAGGGTACGTAATGCACATGAAAGGTGAAAACTGTTACATGGGAAAATTGAGCAGGCTGGGGGGAAAAGGAGTGTGTTTCTATGTGTTAACAACAGATAACCTCAAAAACTGTTAAACTAAGAAATAGAAGCATTAATCACACCATTCAGAAATATACAGAAAAATGTCAATAAAAATAGAGAAGTTAAATATGGAAACAGGTGGGGCATGTTTTCCGGTGTTCTTAGTAAGAATTGTAGGACAGTTAGAATTTTAAAACTCTGGGTGTGTATATATTTGTATAAAAATAAATACCTAATAAAGATTATTATCTGAATAATTATTTCCTTACTTCTCTCCTACTTAACCAAGGGAGCTTTGATGACCTAATGGTAAGAAGTTGAGCTACAATCCCAAAGGCATGTGGTTTGAATCCACCAGCTGCTCTGCAGAAGGATGAACCATCTTCTCTCGTGTGACCCATTGGAGGGCCAGCTATGGGTTGGTTCCAATTCTACAGCACACAACAGCAAGTCTGACTAAACCAGGCATTCCTTGAGGAAAGAAACTATTTAGTCCTTAGCCCTGTTTCCCATGTGCCTAACCTAGTACCTATTTGTCAGATGGGTGGTTGGGTGGGTGGATGGATGGATGGATGGATGGACGGATGGATAAAGGAATAAATACATGACTGAGTAGAAAGACTGAAAGTGCTGTATTTTCAGCTTAAAAGCTAAAGTTTTTCAGGTGGTTAGGCCTTCCTGAATCAGTGGGAGGTGAAAAAAACAATTGACATTATAAAAATATTTTTTAAAACCCCAACAGTTGACATGAACTAGCATAAAGAAAAAATAAAATAAACTGAACTAAAAGCAGAGCTGACTCACCTAACTATAATCACTTCACTGTTTCTCTAAGACCCAAAGCAGGAATGGAATTCATCCATCTTGGCCTTGATCCTTTAAGCCAGCAGGACATACTCCTAGACCCATCAGTCTGAAAAAGCAGCCTTGCATGCCCATTCTTGTCACATTCAGATGTCCCAGTCCCTCCTTGTTTATTCTGGGTCATGCCATCTTTGATCCAGTTCTCTTCTTCTTACATGAAGGTTACATGCTGAAGATAACACTGAATGACAGGTACTAGGGTTATGCAAGTACCCACACAGGTGAGGGTTAACACATGCTCTGAGTATGACAAGGAATGTTCACAGTCTGCAAAATATAAAATTCCCAGATCTTTTTGTACAAATGCATATGCTTTTCTTTGAAAGGAAAAAATACGTATTTGTCTTCTTTTACAAGATGTGTCTGAGGTGGGAGCCCTGGTAAGGAAAGAAGCCCACAGGTTCTTCAGCTTCTCCTCTTGTTTAGTATCCTTGCACCCTGCAAGTCCCCACCTCCTCCTCTTGATTATGTTTCTTTTGTACAGTTCTCAAGGCCTTGGAATATAAAGATTGAATGGGTTCTTTACACTCCTTCTTACCCAGGTGTCATTTCCATTTGAACTCTTGTCAAATATTGGACATTAGACAAGACATTTTTACACAATAACAATTTTCTCAACTTAAATAACCCTTTAACTGGCATTATGATTGCTACTTTATAAATAGAGAACTCTCGTGGCTTAGTGGTAAGGAGTTGTCCTGTGAGTACAAAGGCATGCAGTCCAAATCCACCAGCTGCTCCTCTGGAGAAAGATAGGCAATGTCCTCCTGTGCAGAGTATAGCCTCTGAAACCCACCATAGGGTCAACTAGTAGTTGGTTCTGACTCAACAGTATATAACAACAATTTACAAATAGGAAATTCGGCTCAGATAAGTTAAGTGACTTTCCTAATGTAACGCAGCTGTTAAGTGGTAGAAAAGAATAAATCAACTCTGGCCTGGAAATCTATTCTTTTCCCCCTCAAGCAATCTGCTTCTTTTTCATTTGTGACCTTGAACAAACCTATCTCTGTCTATAAGTGATGTTAACAGCACCTACTTTCCTCCTATCGGGAGGTTGTGTGTATAAAGAAATTAGCAGGTGCCCATCACCTTAGAAGTGCACTTATTATCCTAGCTCCTCCTGTAGGTTTGGGACATGCATAGGACACAGCCTTCCTAAGTGTGCCCAGAGCTTTGGGCTATTTAATCCCAAGAAAGTCAAATTACTCACTCTCAACACTGGAACATAAAGGACGTAAGCTAAGTTTGCCTGATAAAACACAGGATGCCCAATTAAATGTAAATCTCAGATGTTGTTGTTGTTAGGTACCATCAAGTCGAGTATAACTCATAACGACTCTATTAACAACAGAACCTGTCCTGTCCTGTGCCATCTGCATCATCTCCCTGACATATTTGAGCCCAATGATGCAGTAACTGTATCAATTCTTCTGGTTGAGAGTTCCTCTCTTTCACTGACCCTCTACCTTTCCAAGCATGTTGTCATTTTCCAAGGAATCATTGTTGTTCTTTCTGTGTGCCATCAACTTGGAATCAACTCATAGCTGACCCTCCAGTGGATTTTCAGCAGCAATAGATTGCACAAGAGGATATTTCCCACCTCTCTCTCACAGAGATGCTGGTGGATTTAAACCACTTGGCTTTGAGGTGGCAGTGAAACCCCTTTCCACTAAATTATTAGAGCTCCATTTTCCATGGCAAAAGTCTCTCCTAACAACATACTATTCCATTGGAGAAAGAAGAACCATCGCCTCTCATGCAATTTACTGTCTCTAAAAACCCACTGGAGGGTCAGCTATAGGTTGGTTCTGACTTAACAACACACAACAACAATATGCCCAATGTATATGAAATGAAACTGTCACCTTTGCCTCTAAGGAGCATTCTGGCTGCACTTTCTCCAAGACACATCTATCTTCTTTTGACCGTCTATGTGATATTCAGTACTCATTTCCAACAATATAACTCAAAGCCATCAATTATTCTCCTGTTATATTTACTCATTTTCCAACTCTCAGATGTGTTGCAAGTGATTAAGAAAAACATGGCCTGAAGAGAAGGAAATAAAACAAATCCACATTGGCAAAGAAATGGTGAAACTGTCGCCATATACAGATGACATGATAATATACACAGAAAACCCCAAGGACTCAACAAAAAAACTGTTAGAGATAGTAGATCAATTTAGTAGAGTGGCTGGATACAAGATCAATATACAAAAGTCTGTGGATTCCTCTACAGTTAAAAAAAAAAAAAGAAACCACAGAGAAGGAAAATAAGAAAGCAATATCATTTACAATCGTCAACCACAAATTGAGATACATGGGAGAGAACCTAACTAGAGAAACAAAAGACCTTTACAAACTACAAAACAGTTCTGCAAGAAACAATGAAAGACCTAAATAAATGGGAAAATATTCCCTGTTCATGGATAGGAATACTCAGTATAATGAAAACAACAATCCTACGAAAAGAACTCTATAAGTTTAATGCAATCCTTATACAGATATCAAATTCCTTTTTCAAAGAAATAGACAAGGCAGTTGGCAATTTTGTTTGGAGAGGAAAGAGATCTCGAATAAGCAAAGCAGTTTTGAAAAGTAAGAATGAAATGGGAGGCATAGCACTCTCTAATCTCAAAACCTACTACACAGTAGTAATAATCAAATAGCATGGTACTGGTACAATGACAGGAACATAAATCTATAAAACAGAATTGCAAACCCATAAATGGACTCATCTATTTATGGTGAACTGATATTCGACAAGGAAACAAAATCTATCATATGAGGAAATGACAAAACTGGACTGCTTTCTATAGAAAGCTGAAACAGAATCCACATCTCACACCATACACAAAAAAAATCAACTCAAGTTTGATCAGAGACCTAGAGTTAAAGCCCAAAACCATAAAGATGATAAGAGACAAAGTGGGACCAAGCTTATAAGGCCTAGTTTATAGAATAAAGGGGCTGACAAGTACAGCCAGAAATATACAGCCAGGAAAGGATAAAATTGATTAATGGGAAGTTCTGAAGATTAAATCCCTGTGCACATTAAAAAACTTATCCCAACAGGGTAAAAAGACAATCTACTGACTGGGGAAAAAACATTTGGCAACACCATCGCAGACAAGGGTCTCATAATAAAAATCTACAGAATACTACAGGGACTCCACAATAAAAAGACTGGTATCTCAATTACAAAGTGAACAAAAGACATGGAAATATTTTTCACAGAGGAAGACATTCGGATGGCCAGCAGACATATGAAGAAATGCTCAAAATCACTGACAATAAGAGAGATGTAAATCAAAGCCACACTGAGCAGACAGATGAGAATGAGCAGGGGGAGGGGGGATTAATCATGGGGTTGTACAATTTGATGAGTGGGGGAGAGGGAAAGTGGAAGAATCTGTTCTCAGAAACAATGTGTTTGAATTTTGTAAATAAACTAGTATAAAAAAGGTATATTTAAAAAAACACACACAATAAGATACCACCTCACTTTAGTATCAGTGGCAAATTTTAACAGGACAGCAAGTAATAAGTGTTGGAGAGGAAACAGAGAGATAGGAACTCTTATATACTGTTAGTGGGATTGTAAAGTGGTACAACCACTCTGGAAGACAGTTTGGCACTATCTCAAAAAACTGAACATAGAAATTCCATGTGACACAGATATTCCACTGTCAGAAATATACCCTGAGGGAACTAGAACTGGGACACAAATGGAGATGTGTACACCAGTGTTCATAGCAGCATTATTCGCCATCACAAGAACATGGAAACAGCCAGATGTCCAATAACAATAGAATGATTGAGAGATTGTGATACATTCACACAATGGAATACTATGCAGCATGCAGGAGCAACAATTTTTAAATTACTACATAACTTGAGAGGAATTGGAGAGCATTATTCTGAGTAAACTAACTCATCTCATAAGGACAAATACTGCAGAAGACCATTATTGTAGAAATAGAAAGATAACTAGTAAAAGTGTATGAGGATCCAAGGGGAGGATGGTGGGAACAGGGAAGTGAGGATGGGAAGGGAGGAAATCATAGGGTCACACAATTTGGTGGGTGAGGGAGGAGGGGTAAAGGAAATGGGAAAGACCCAGCAGAGATAAGGAAAGACAGGGTAATGGTGGGCATAGTTCAATGGTGATTAATTTTATGAAACATAATGAGAGGAACCCATAATGAATGGAAATGAATGAATATGAATATGGAATATGACTTAAAGATAGTGTGAAACAAAATATATATGAACTTTATAAGCTAATCAATATGAAATAAAAAGTAAACAACAACAAAAAGAAACCCAGGGCCTGGATCAGGCACACCTTAGTCTTCAAACTGACATCCCTGTTCTTCAGTAATTTGGAGAGGTCCTGACAGCAGACTTTCCCAATGCAATACATCGCCTCACTGCTGGTCCCAGGAGTTTGGGTCATGGATCCAAGTAGGATGAAACTGTTGACAATTTCAATCTTTTCTCCATCTGTCATGATATTGTTTATGTATTTTTAAAAAACAAGCATATTCTGTGCAATGTTTTGGACACACTTACACTGTACACATAGTTTACTCCTCATTTAGCAACACATTTAAGTTCCAAAGACCATGTCATCATGCAAAAATCAGCAGTGGGTGAAAACGGTGAATGTCCACATCATTATATCACTGCCAATTTATATCATCACCAACTGTCAAACTGCATTATTATGTAGTTGTCAAACTGCTGAGAATTTTAGCCCAGCCAGCTGGCACATAACCTTAACCAGTGGTATTCTCACCTTACACCTTGGCATTCTTTACAGCCAGATGAAGGATAGTGGAAAATTTTCCCTACTGTTATAAATACAAAATGTTAAAAAATTAGGACTGTATGTATAAAAATATTGCAAGGGACATACTGATATGAAAAAAATTATTTGATGGACATTTTCTGTTTGCTTGGACATTTTCTAAATTTTACAATCTTACCTCAAATAAATGTTGCCTGAGAGCTTCTTGACCTGCTATGCTCCAAGGTTACCTGAGCCAAGCCCAAGAATTGGACCGTAATGTGATCATTAACCCTGCCCTAAGTAGTCAGACAACTTCAGGTCTGACTCATCTAATCTGGTTTCATAAGTAGCCACTCCCAAGGATCTAATACTTCTGAAAGCCTACTCTTCCAAAAGTACCTCATTGGTGCCTCCCTTTAATGAGACCACAACAGAGCTCCTGAGCTTCCTCAGTCTCCTCCCTCTACAGTCTTCCCTTTCCCAATTAATTGTGTCTGTTCTTCCAATTGCTCTAGCTGGAAAACTTTGAAGTCACTCTTGACTCCTCTCACCCCTGATATCTGTTCTATCAATCAGTTCTGGTGCTTTGTCTTTAACATATAACCAGAATATGAGAACTTTACTGCTACCATTGTTGATCTAACCCTGCCCTATCGTACCAGTGTCACAGCATTTCCTTGCTTTAGCCCTTGCACGCAATTGTCTTCATAAAATAGACGGTGGATGGTTTTGGGTTTTGTTTAACACCCATGTCACTCTGCTCAAAATATTTCAAGTTCTTATCTCTTTCAGAAATTAACAATCACCCTAATGTTTTATACATTCACCCTTCTTTTTTTTTAAATTAAGATCTTAATGAAAATTTATAGAAAACTTGGATTTCCATTTATTCATTGTTGTATATTTTCCTCCCTGCTCCCTAGTTCACTTTTCTCTTTGAAAAAAATTCTTTCATTGTTGTACAATCCTCCTCCCCACCCCAGTCCACTTTACTATGCAGCTCTTATTCTGGACAGTTGTCATGTAAATAATACTTAATCATATTCTTTTTATACAGTTCTCTCCCTCATCTGTTTCAGTCCAGAGTACATTATTTATTCCCTCTTTTCTTAGTTTCTCCCCAACCTCCATGTCAGCCCTGTTTTATAACAGTGGCATTATGTGGTATTTGTCCTTTTTTGACTGAGATCTTTCACTCAGCATAATGTTCTCCAGGGTCACCCATTTTGTATAATATTTCATGAGTTCCTTGTTTTACAGACCTGCATAGTATTCCATTGTGTGAATATACCACATCTTCTCTATCCATTCATTTATTGATGGGCACTTGGATTGTTTCCATCTCTTTACTATTGTGAACAACCCAGCAATAATCATGGGTGAGCATATATCTGCTTGGGTGGTGATTCTGATTTCTTTAGGATATATTCCCAGAAGTGGAACTGCTGAGTCAAACAGTATTTCTATTTCCAACTTTTTGAGAAAGCGCCACACTGCCTTCCAGAGTGTTTTTACCATTTTACACTCCCACCAACAGTGAATGAGGGTGCCAGCTTCTCCACCACCTCGCCAGCATTTGATGGTTGCGATATTCATCCTTCTAACTCCATTATTTCCTTTTTCCTCTTTAGATCAAGATTATCCCTGGTTGTGAGTTTTTTTTATATTTGTGGGTGTTTTGTTTTGTTTGTTTCTTCATTAAAACTTGAGTGAAGTTTACAGAGCTGGATGGTTCTGGTCTACCATTTATACACACTGGGTTTTGTGACCCACAATGTTATTGCACTCTTCCTACTTCCTCCTGTGATTCTCATTTCCATTAATACTCTAGCCTGTCCCTTCCTGTAGCCTGAGCTTCATTCCTGGGCAAATGCTACCCTTTTATTGTGTGTGATTGATTGTTCTAAGGCATGACTAGTTCCATGGGAAAAAAGTCATGGAAAACTAGTACCTTCTAGTATCTTAATCTCAAAGGCATGTGGTTCAAATCCACCGGCTGCTCCATAGGAGAAGGATGGACAATCTCTTCCCGTGTGATTTACTGCCTCTGAAAATCCCTGAGAGTAATCTACTAGTGTTTTCCAACTCGAAGGTGCATAACTATAATAGGGCAGAAAAGCACTTTCACTTGGCCAAGGAGAGTTATCAAATCAATCTTGTTTGTTTGTTTTAGATAAGTTACAGAGTCAAACTTGTCAGTGAACAATCAGAACCTAGAAAATAGTCTATTCATTCCATTAATAATTATAGTATTTTTTCCTTCATATTTTCTTATTAATATTTTTATCATTCATGTACACTGTGTTTTACAATCTTTCATTTACATTGTATTTTGTTCATGTATTTTGTGAGGGTTTCCCCCCTTATAATCATCTTACTAATAAGTATGTTCATGAAAGAACATAAGTCAACTACTTCATTCTTCATATCTTGCTGTTTCTGTTGTTGTTATGTGGCATTAAGTTACCTGTGACTCATAGCAATCCTATGTACAGTAGCTCTGAACCCTCCCCTATCCTGATCAGTCTCTCTCTCTCTGGCACACTTCCCCCATTACCCCAGTCATTATGTCAATTCATCTCATCATGGTCTTCCTACCGTAATGCCCCCATTTTAGATAGCCAATTTCTGATTTGCCCATCCCTATCAAACCAATACTATGGAAGAACAAGCATGTTCCTTTTGCTGAAAATCCTTTATTCAACTTGAAAACTTCGAGTGTCTGTATCTGCAAGCAAAGCCCAGTCCCGAGTAAGCCATCAGGTTGTGGCAATCAACCCCAGCTCCCAGCATGGGTCATCTCTTCCTCTGCTTGGGTTCTGGTCAACTCCTCCTCAGCCATCTATGGCTGGGCTCAGCTGGACATCAGCCACAAGTTCAGGGGTCCACAATTTCTCCCTGAGCTCCAGACCTTCCAGACCTTCACTCTGCCTGGGCCCCTACATGGGCAAAGTCAACAAGCCAGGAGTCATCATGATTCCCTGCTCAAGTTAAAGTCTTCGTATTACCCTTTTCTGTGATCTGTAACTAGGAGTTGCTCACTCGCCTTTAGCCACAACATGTGAATAAAACCAACTTTCCAGAGACTATTGATACATTTTGAACAACCAGTCTAGGACATGACTACAGACCAGAACTCCTCACAGACCAGAGAGGGTACTGTAAAAACTTTTCATATCCTGCAGTCCTGTCCCTATCCTATATAAGCCCCTGGAGTCTCCAACATAGAGAGATAGATCTGAGCAGCTCTGACTCCCTGTCTCCTGTACAGTGACATAATATAAACCAGATTTTCCCACTCCAAACCCTGTCTCCTAAGACTAGATTTTCTGGGAGAAGGCAGCAAAACCCCTCTGACATCAACACTGTTGTTGTTCTGGCTGTTGGTTTTTAGGAATTTATTCTGTTGCTTTCCTTGCTTCAAACTTTGACTCCCTCCAGACAAAATCTGTCTTTAAAAAGTCTGTGGGCCAGTGTATAGAGACAGAGAGTAAAAGGAAAATTAAAGTTAGACAGTGCTGGTCAGAGCATGGAATTGCTACTCTAAATTCCAAGGTCTGCTAAGCCCTCACAGAGCAGGAGGTATGTGAACAGAGATTAGAAATTTGTGAGGGAGAAAGACAGGCTGAGGCAGGAGCGGGAAAGGCAGACAGGAGCTAAGCAAAGGGAAATTGATCCTCTGCACACACAGGCCTCTCCCACTTACTCTTTGTGCTCAGCAGGAACTGAGTTCTGAAATGTCTGTAGAGAACAGTTTCAATTGAAATGAAGCACTTACCAAGTTAGCACATTATGAACAAACAAAAGTTGTGTCAGACAAATCCCTCATCCTACTGAGATAATTTTTGACAAGTTGAGTCAAATCTCCCTGCCAAAGCAACAGAATTCTTTCTTTCACATCTCTTAAGGAGATCTTTGTCCAGTCCTTGCTTGGAGTGAAGGCAGGAAGAAGGAGAGTGCAAAGTTAGCATGCATTTCAAAAGGAACTTACCCGTTGCTCCAAACACTGTAATTACTTTCTTGCTGCCCATGGTACTGTACGAGGAAAAGGTAAGTAGAACAGTGGAAACTTTTCTCAGAGTAGCTACAGCAACTAAAATAGAGCTTCTCTTTTCCAACAGGAATTATAAAGCAGATCTGTTTCTTGGCAGTGGTGGTGTGTGGAGGCAGTTCTAATGCACAGAGACCTTATATAATTTCTCTGTTTATCATGATGTTGCTTATTGGTCCAATCATAAGGATTTAAATCTGAGCACCACACCCTCATTTCACCTCTCCCCTGTAAAAGTTTTTATGTTACCATGAGCCAGCTTACTCACTCTGACTCTGCAGTTTTCTAAATTACCATTCTCTCATTCAGTTGCTCTTCAAATTAAGTGCCAATCACTCCCTCATTCATTCATTTGCTGAGCAAATGTGTGTGGATTGTTTTCCGTATTGAACTAAAAAGAAAAAAAACTAAAGCCAAAGTCACTGCCATGTGGTTGATTCTGTTGGAGGCGAAAGCATACCACAGTAGCTGTAAAAGGCAAGAAAAGTCATTTTATTGGAACACT
The DNA here is from genome assembly GCF_000299155.1 of Elephantulus edwardii. Classification (NCBI taxonomy): domain Eukaryota; kingdom Metazoa; phylum Chordata; class Mammalia; order Macroscelidea; family Macroscelididae; genus Elephantulus; species Elephantulus edwardii. The sequence goes on along the minus strand of NW_006399781.1, from coordinate 10,683,275 downwards.
GTGTACAAGGAAAAGATTGGAACAAGGAAAGAGGAGAGCCTGTAGTCTGTGCAGCTCTACACGAGATGCTCAGCAACTCCAGTGTTTGGTTTTGGTGGGTTTTTTTGGCATATATCAAGGTTAGATGAGGTTTTCTCTCTCTGTGAATATGCTAAAACTGAGTGCTCACACACATTGATCATAAAATCTCCTTTGATATAAAATGACAAGCTGGTCTTATCAATAAACAGGATGTGTGTAAACATGGGAATGGAGGTAAAGCAAAAATGTGCAACATTAAGAAAGAGATGGAAACTAGATGTTACTCCAGTCCCTGTTCAACAAGGATACCAGAAAACACAGTTAATAGGTGCAAATGATAGGTCTGGAACCCTGAGTTCAAAAAGAAAAGGCCAGAGAAATGTGCAACAATGAATGAATGGAAATCCAAAACCTCTGTAAATTTTTACTGAAATTAATAATAAATTTAAATTTAAAAAAATTTTAAGTTAGAGTAAGGATGACAATGGATTCATAACTGCTCAAGCTAATAGATGGCATGGAGGAGGAATAGTGGAACTGTATCCACGTTTACAATATCCTTCATACCAAAACCATTTATGGAAAATAGGAACTGCATTGGAACATGTATCTCTGGATTGGAAATGATCATATTGTTAATATTTCTAGCCTTAAGCTTAAAAGATTATATTGTTCAAAATTATTTGTTATATATTTGTTTAAATTTTTCCCTCTTTTAACAACTGGGATCTAGAGGGAAGAGAAAAGACCAGAGAATGGCCAAAATTATTGGGGCAGCTATTGCTGCCAGTTTAGGGCCTGTGTCAGGAAAAGGAAGTCTTACTCATAAACAGTGCCACCCAAAGGTAATAAAGGAGGTCAGAATTGCTTCCACTGTGGAAAGCTGGGCCACTTCAGTAGATAGTGTCACAGACGAGAGCCACAAATAGGCAAGGGAGTAGAGAGGAAGCTACCACTCACTTGCTTTAAGTATGGATCTGAAGGACACTTGACCAAGGGCGGCCCACATCAGGTCCTTGTGGCAGACAGGACTGACAGGCCCCAGCTCCCAGCTGGAAACAAAGGAGGACGCTTCAAAGGTTTAGATCCTCCCAGAAGAGTTGTGGGTGAGCATTAACATTACTGGTAAGTATATTCGTTTTCTCCTGGACACAAGAGCCTACTATTTGGTCCTAAAAGCCTTCTGAGGTCCCAACTCTTCTCACTATTTCTTAGTTGTTGGAATTGATGGAAAACCTCATAAGCAGTTCCTTACTTCACCTCTGCCTTGCATGCGGACTTCCGAGCTGTAAAACAACCCAGTGGTAGATGGAATTTGCTCCAGGACTTAAGAACAATAAATGACATAGTTGAGTCTCTACATCTTGTGGTTCCTAACCTTTATACTTAATAGACAAAGTGCTAGTCAATAGGTCTTTTATTGTAAGAACAACCTTCCCTCTGTAACTTGATTTGTGCCACTATTAGAACCTCTACTTGGAATGTTATTGCTTTTAATTTTTGACTCATGTACTTTTAACTTGTTAAATTTGTGTCTTCTAGGCTGCAATAGTTCCATGATACATCTTCAAGGATATGAACATGTATGGCTAAGCACAATTGATAACAGTGCATCTAAATTCCAAAATCAATCTCCACAATAGTCTATGTGTTTCCTACTGCCAAAGGGGCCCTTTAGAGTAGTGAGAGAAGATCTTCACCCTGAACCCTACAGTGTCCCTTTCCAGCAGGAAGTAGCTAAGAGAATACACCATCTCCTTTTCCTTATAAATCAGGGTGAAGTCTCTCTCAGGAAGGAGGGATAGGGAATGGCAAAGGACACACCGACAAAGGAGATTAATCAGAACTGGTTTTGACAAGCACTGTGGCAATGGGACAATTAAAACAGACTTTCAAGGGGGGGGAGGAAGAGGAACGAACTGGGGAGGAGGGTAGAGAAAATAGTGCAACAATTAATGAATGGAAACCCAAAATCTCTGTAAATGTTAATTAAAATTAATAAAATTTAATTTTTAAAAAAGGCCAGAAATCTCACTACCAGAAAAGAAGCAGACAGAAAATGTATGCATACTTAAGGACCAGATTCTTGTGCCTGCCACACGAGGGCCAATGGCAGCAACAGCCACAGCAGAGAACCAGACACCTGAGATGAGGCAGAGCGGACATTGGGACTGCTGCACCATGGAATCAGAGCCAAGAGCCGTCACTCAAGTTTGTTGGAAGACTGTGGGAATGATAGGGCCGGTGGAGGATGAGCCAATATTGACAGGACTGAGAGCTTTGTGACCTGGACTAAAACCTTTTGGTTCCTCACCCCCAAAGAGAAAAGAAAGAAAGAAAAGGCCACAAACTTCAAACAGCAACTGAAAGAAGAAACTGAATTAAAGTAACCAAACAGCCAGGCCATTTGAAACAGCTGTCTGCTTGATGTGGGAACCCAGAACTGCAGAGTCCACACTGGTGCCTAGCTGATGACTGGAAAGGTTCATGTTTCTCTTTTTTTCCTTCCACGTCCTCCCAGAGATCAGAAGAATGGCTTTTCCCCACCATCCCCATCCACCAGGTAACGGGCAGTATCCTCTGGCCCTACCTGAGACCAAATCAATACCACTGAGTATATGGGGCCAAGGGCTTGCTCTATATTCAGAGAATTCTTTGCAGAGCTGGAGGACTGCAGTTAGGCCCTGAATTAGTGAGGATACCAATTAAAACTGGGGTTCTTGCCTTTCACCACGCACATTTGTTGAACATGCATCATCATGATCACATTTGGAGTGCTTCCTCCACTTATCTTGTCGGTCTCTCATTTTTTTATTGCCCATAGTTGATATGTGTGTGTATATAAAATTTGTATTTATAATTAGACAGCTGGATTTAGTTTAGATGATCCCAATTTTGTTGGCAACATCCAAAGCATCATAGTGAGGAGCAAGTTGAACAGAGGGCACCTTCTCTCCATCAGCCCTAATCAAGGTGTTGACCTTGGCCACTTCCGTGTCATAGAGCATCTTTACAGCTTGTTTGATTTGATTTTTGTTGGCCTTGACATCCACAGTGAACACAAGTGTGTTGTTAGCTTCTATCTTCTTCATGGCTGACTCAGTGGTCAGGGGAAACTTAAAAAATATGGAACACCTCATGAATTTGAGTGTCATCCCTGCACAGGGGACATGCTAATCTTCCTATATTGTTCCAGTTTTAGCACATGTGCTGCCAAAGTGAACCGCCCATAGGTTTTTTAATTTTTGCTTATCTTTTTCTCATGTGTGTCCCTGTGTGTGTGTGTGTGTGTGTGTGTGTGTGTGTTTCCCCAAAATCTTACATTTCCTCTCCTCCCTAGTTTCATTCATTTCCCTTCCTTTTTGTTCTCTCTCCATTCTTCTCCCTCCTTTCTTCCTTCTCCCTCCCTCCCTCTCGCTCTATGCTTCTTCTCCCTCCTTCTTCCTCCCCCTTTCCTTCTTCTTCCCTCTCCCTCCCTCCTTCTCATTCTCCCTCCCTCTCCTTTCCACTCTCTTCCTCCCTTTCCTTCTCTTTCTCTCTCTTCCTCCCTCCCAACCCCTCCCTCCTTCTCCTTCCCTCTCTCTCTCCCCCTTTCTCCTCTCTCTCTCCTTCTCTCTCTCTGTCTTCTACTTCCCTTTTTCTCCTTTCTCTCCCTCCCTCTGTCTCTCCTTCCCTCCCCCTCCTTTTCTTTCCCATTCTCTCCCTCCCAACTTCTTTTTCCCTCCCTTTCTCTCCCACTCCTTTCTCTCCACTCCCCACTCCCTCCCCTTTTCTCTCTCTCCCACTCTCTCCTTCTCCTTCCCTTTCTCTCCCTCCTTCCTACTCACTCTCCCCACTCCCTCCCTCTCCTGTCCCTTCTCTACCTCCCTCCACTCCCTCCCCCAAGCCCTTCCTCTCACTCCCTGCCCTTCTCTCTCTTCCTCCTACTCTTCCTTGTCCTTCTTCTCTCCTTCCCTTTCCTTCTCTTTCTATCCCTCCCTCTCCTTCTTCCTCTTCCCTCTTCTCCCCCCTTCTTCTCTCCCTCCCTCCTACTCCCTCCCACTCCTTCTTCTCTCCCTCCTTCCCCTTCTCTCTCTCCTTCCCACAACCTCCCTCTCCCTCCCCTTTTCTCCCTCTCTCTCCTTCTTCTTCTCTCCCTACCTTTCCATCTCTTTCTCTCCCTACGTCTCCCTCTCCCTCTTCCCTCTTCTCCCTCTCTATCTCCTCATCTCTCTCTCTCCATTCTTTTGATTTTTTTTTCTTTTCTATTCTGATTCTTCTTCATTTTGTACCACTCTCAATTTTGTTTTTTTCTATTTTCTTTTGTTATCCAATATTGGGTTTTGTTGTCTATTGTTTTATTTCCCTATTTCATTTTCCCGTCTGACAACAGACAGCAACAGCATCCAGCCACATATATACCTCTGGCAATTTCATCCATTGAGCAGGAGGAAAGGCAGGCTCTTTTCCATCTAACCAATAAAAGCCTGTAACTAACACCATCCCAGTTCACCCTCAACTGCTCTACACCAACAGTGAACAGAAAACTGCACACATCACCGTCCTCCATCATGCCCACCAGGAGACAGAAGGTAAAACATTAAAAATTACACAACTGACTTCGCCCTCCAGCCATGGCAGCTGCAGCTTTGAGTGTGTCAGGTAGCCAGCCTCAGCTGCGAGCAGAGCTGCCCGGCGGCCCTTCTTGGGAGACCACCAGATCTCCTTCCTGCCTCGTCCTGGCGACCTGCAACCTATGACCTACAACCTATGAACAGAGCTGCGCACGGCCAATGTGCATTCCTCCATCCTATGCTGAGCTTGGTAAAGCTGTCAGATTTTCAACAAAGGATTTGGTTTTGGGTTGGTGAAACTGGATGTGAAAACAAAGCCATGCAGTGGAGTGGAATTCTCTATATCTGGTTCATCTAATACAGACACTGGTGAAGTTAGTGGGACCTTGGAGACCAAATATAAATGGTGTGAGTATGGGCTGACTTTCACAGAAAAATAGAACACTGTTAATACTCTGGGAACAGAAGCCACAATTGAAAAGCAGATCTGCCAGGTTTAAAATTGACATTTGATACTACTTTCTTCTCAACAAACACATGGGGGGAAAGTGGTAAAATTAAGTCTTTTTACAAGAAAGAAGTACATAAACCTTGGTTGTGATATTAACTTTGACTGACCTTCAATCCATGGTTCAGGGGTCTTTGGTTATGAGGGCTGGGCTTGCTGGGTACCAGACAACCTTAGACAGTGACAAACTGAGACTTACAAGAAATAGCTTTGCTATGGGCTACCAGACCGGGGACTTCATTACACAGTAATGTCAATGATGGGACAGAATTTGGAGGATCAATTTATCAGAAAGTGTCTTGGAGGCTTAATCTGGCTGAAGAAACCTTTGGGAATGGATATCAGAAGATTTGGCCGTAATATATTTATTTCTATTGTGACCAGCAGGCTTTCCCCACTCTCCTCATGAAGGTGATCAAAACAAAGGATGATCAAAACAAGAGCTGTATTTTAAATATTTAGACAGTCACTTGTTTCTAGTTGAATTGGTTGTCTGTCTAGTTACCAATGCTATAGCCCTGCAGTCACCTATACTTTATTTAAATGGATTTAACCGTTAAATGTGCTACCCACCAACAATGAAATAGATCTTTATGAAAACTGGGGAGAAAAAACAACAACAACAAAAATTACACAACTGGCAAGTGACACAAGACACTTACTCAATAGCTCAATGATAGATATCAATGAGATAGCTCAATGAGAGATATCAAAACAAAATACTATGATGATAATAACACCAAAATGTCTTAGACACAAGGAGAAATTTAAACCAGTTTAAAAAAAAATCAACAGAATATTTTGTAACATCGTTGTTGTTATGTGCCACCAGGTTAACTGCAATTCATAGTGACCCTATGAACAATTGCTCTGAACTCTATTCTATCCTGAGTTAATATTACAGTCTGACACACCTGTCCCTATTACCTCAACTACTCTGTCAATCTCTCTCTCTCTCTCTCTCTCTCCCTTTCCTGCACTGATCCTTCATTCTTACAAGCATGATGTGTCTGAAATATGTGAGACAGAGCTTCAAAACCCTTGCCTCTAAGGAGCAATGGAAGAAATACTATTGTAATATCCTGATAAGAAATTTTATAAAAAATAATGGTTCAGTACCTTGTAGCTAGTGTTAGATGGATCTTAGCTGAAAGCAGAGAATACCAGAGGAATGTCTATCTGTGTTTCATTGACTATGCAAAGGCGTTTGACTGTGTGGACCATAACAAACTGTGGCTGGCTCTGAGAAGAATGGGAATTCCAGAACACTTGATTGTTCTAATGAGAAACCTATACTTGGACCAGGAGGCAGTCGTCAGAACAGAGCAAGGGAACACTGCATGGTTCAAAATTGGAAAGGGTGTATGCCAGGGATGCATCCTATCTCCATACCTTTTCAACCTATATGCAGAACAGATTATACGGGAGACTGGGCTCTATGAGGAGAAATGTGGAATCAAGATTGGTGGACAATTTATCAACAATCTGCATTATGCAGATGACACTAGCCTGCTTGCTGAAACTGAGGAGGACCTGAAGCACCTGCTGGAGAGGGTCAAGGACTGCAGCCTCCAATATGGATTGAGGCTCAATATCAAGAAGACAAAGATTCTCACCACTGGACCAATTGGCAGCATCAGATGGGATGTGAAGAGATTGAGATTGTTCACAGCTTTAGTCTGCTTGGCTCCACAGTCAACACTCTTGGCACCAGCAGCCAGGAAATTAAAATGCGCATTGTCATTGGAAAGTCTGCTGTTAGGGACCTCTCCAAAATACTGAAGAGCAATGGTGTCTCTCTGGAGACTAAGGTGCATCTGATACAGGCCATGGTCTTCACAATCACTTGTTATGCATCAGAGAGTTGGACAATGACCAAGGAGGATAGAAGGAGAATTGATGCCTTTGAACTGTGGTGCTGGAGAAGAGTATTGAGAGTACCATGGACTGCTAGGAAAACAAACAAATTCGTCCTGGAAAGGGTTAAACCGGGTGGCTCCTTGGAGGCAAGGATTCTGAGGCCCCATCTAACATACTTTGGACATGTTGTGAGGAGAGACAGGTCCTTGGAGAGGGACATCATGCTTGGGAGGGTGGAGGGACGGCGCAGGAGGGGAAGGCCCTCTATGAGGTGGATTGATTCAGTGACTGGGATAATTGGGATGGGAGTGTCAGAGACAGTGCGATTGGCACAGAACAGAGCAGAGTTTAGGGCCGTTGTACATAGAGTCGCTATGAGTTACAAGCGACTCAACAGCACATAGCAACAACAACAACCTTCAATGACTATCAAAAGGTTAAGAAAAATAGAGAAAAACATTTACAAAAAGTACAAGACCAAATAGACAAAGTAAATGAAAAATTATAAGTAACAAAAAAAATCAGCAAATAGAAATTCAGAACATTAAGTAAAAAAAAAATCAGGAATAGGTAACACATGGGAAAGATAAAAGTGTAGAACTGGATAAATGCAACACAGAATTAATGAGATCGAGGACAAATCCTTCAATACTAACTGTTAGAGAAACAATTAGAGGAAAAGAAGGAAGGAAAACATACAAATCATATGGGGGGAAAGAGGAACAAATAACATGTAACTGTAACTCTAGAACATGGGGGGAGGAGAGGGTAAAAGGGGGAGGAGGGGAGGGGGGGGTGAGAGAAAAGCACAGGGGAAATCTTTGAATATTTGCTAGGAGAAAATTTCCCAAACATTATGGAAAAGGAGAAAACATATATTTGAGAAACTGAGCAGATCCAAAACAGGATTGTCCTCCCGAAAAAAATGCAAAGGTATGTCATAATCAAATTTTCCAAAATTAAAGACTAAGAATACTAGAAGCAACTTGAGAAAAACCAAGAGTTATCTATTAGAGATACCTTTATCTCCTAAAAATACCTCCTATTTCTCAACAGAAATCACACAGGCAAGAAAGCAATGTCACGAAGTATATAAAAAAACTCTAAAAGAAAAAAATTGCCAACAAAGAATTCTATACCTGAGCAATATTGTCTATCAAATCTAACAGTGAAGTTAAGGTTTTCCCAGAAAAACAGAAACTAGGGAAATTTGTAAAAACTACACTAACCCTACAGAAAAATATAAAGGGGGTTCTTTGGACCAGAATCCAACTCTGACAAATCAAACTTAACATATGAGACAAAATCATACAGAATCTGACTCAGACACAGAAATTCACAAACTACAATAAACATAAAACGCTAAATAAAGGAGTCCATAAATAAGGGCAAATACAATTTTTTTAAAAAGGGGGAAAGTATGCTAACAGATCAATGAAGAGGAAACCAAAGAAATTTCAAGAAAAAGTGAACTCAAGTAACAAATGCTAGCAAATTTGTGGAGAAATTGGAATCCTTGTTCACTGTTGGTGGGAGTGTAAAATGGTACAACCACTCTAGAAGGCAGTATGGCGCTTTCTCAAAAAGTTGCAAAAAGAAACACCACTTGACCCAGCCACTGGAATACTAGGAATAAACCTTAACGAAACCAGAACCGCCACCCAAACAAATACATGCACACCCATGTTTATTACGGCTTTGTTCACAATAGCAAAGAGTTGGAAACAATCCAAGTGCCCATCAACAAATGAGTGAATAGAGAAACTGTGGTATATTCACACAATGATATACTTACTACACAGCACTGAAAAACAAGGAATTCATAAAATATTATACAACGTGGGAGACCCTGGAGAACATTATGATGAGTCACAAAAGGACAAATAATGTATAATGCCACTGTTATAAAACAGGACTGACATTGGAAGTTGGTTGGAGAAACTAAGAAGAAAGGAGAAAAATAATGAACACTGCATTGGGATAGATGAGGGAAAGACTTATTTAGAAGGAATATATGATTAGGCATTATTTGCATAACAACAGTTCAAAATAAGAGGTGTATAGCAAAGTGGACTGGGGTTGGGAGGAGAGAGGAAATTGCAACAATGAATGATTTTTTTTAAAGAGAAGAGCAAACTTGGGAGTGGGATGTGCAACAATGAAGAAATAGAAATCTCAGTTTTCTGTAAACTTTCACTAAAATCACAATAAAAATTTATTTAAAAAAAAAAGAAAAAGTGAACTGTTTTTAGACTCAAAAATAAAATAGTTGTACTGTTAGGGCTGCTGTTGTTAGGTATCATCTCAGTCAGGTACTGTTCATAGCAACCTTATGAACAATAGATTTGAACCCTGTCCTGTTCTGTGCCATTCTCATCTTTTCTGACATAATTAAGGCCATTGCTACAGTCATTGTTTCAATCCATCTCATTAATGATCTTCCTCTCTTTTACCTACCCTTCACTTTTCCATGTATGATATCCCTTTCCAAAGAGCAGCCTCTCCTAAAAAAAATGCCCAAAGTATGTGAGACAAAGCTTTGCTATCTTTGCCTTCAGGGAGCATTCTGGCTGCATTTTTTTCGGAGACATAACTGTTTGTTCTTTTGGCATAGGATATTCAGTATGCTTCTCTAAAACCACAACTAAAAGGTATTAATTCTCCTCCTATCATCCTATTCATTGTTCAACTTTCAGATATATAGCAAATGATTGAAGAGACTATGGCCTGAATCAAATTGACACCATTGCTCCTCAGGAATTTGGAGAGGTCCATGACTGCAGTCTTTCCCAAAGCAATACATCTCTTGACTGCTGGTACCAACAATGTTTGTGTATCCCAGTAAGGTAAAATCATTGGAAATTTCAGTCTTTTCTCCATCTATCATAATGTTTCCTATTAATCTACTAGGGACAATTTTTGTTTTCTTCGTGTTAAGATGCTAGGTATATTGAAGGATTTTCTTTGCTTTTCTGCAGCAAACATTTCAAGTCCTCCTCGCTTTCAGCAAGAAAAGTTATGCTATCTGATAACACGTTGTGGATGAATCTTCCTTCAGTCCTGATGCCCATTCTTCTTCATAGAGTCCAGCTTCTCAAGTGATTTAGCATATAGGGTGAATAAGTATGAATAAGTGATTTAGCATATAGAATGAATAAGTATGAATAAGTGATTCAGCATATAGATTGAGTAAGTATGGAGAAAGGACACAACTTGATACACATTTTTCTTCATTTTAAATCATGGAGTGTTCCTTGGCTCTATGCAGACAACAGCTTCTTGGTTTAGGTACAGTTTTCACCAGCACAGTTAAATATTCTGGGATTCCAGTTCTTCTCACTGTTAGCCATAGTTTATTAGGATGCACATAGATAAATGCATTTGCATGGTCAATAAGACACAAATAGACATTCTTCCGGTGTCCTATGCTTTCAGCCAGGATCCATCTGACACCAGCAATGATATCCCTGGTGTCATGATCTCTTCTAAACACAACTTGCACTTCTGAAATAATAGAATAACCTCTAAGAAACCTAATAAACCTTCTGAGGAAAGTAGTAAAGACAATAGACACCAAAACCACAGCATTTTGAAAAAATTGTAAGAAAAGCAAAACAAACTTAGCACAAAAAAGCTGGTGGAATAAAGATTGCAATATCACCAAAAAAGTGGAGCAAAAAACAAAATAAAAATATGCTTATTGATAATTACACTAAATGTGAATAGATTAAACACTCCAGCCAAGACAAAACCCATACTAGTATGCATAAGAAAACATAACCCACCAATATGTTGTTTATACAAGACACACCTTAAACATGAGGACCAACACAGACTGAAAATCAAAGGGTGAGGAAAATATAGCAAGTAATGACTGAAAAAGCACAAGACTGACAATATTAATTTCTGATACCATTTACTTCAAGACAAAAATGAGCATAAAAGAAAAGGAAAGGCAGTATGTAATGATCAAAGGCCAAATGGATATAAGGGTCACAAGATATATAGGGAGCTCTGGTGGTCCAGTGGTAAAAAGCTGTGCTGCAATCCCAAAAGCACATGGTTCAAATTCACCAACTGCTCTGAAGGAGAAGGATGGACAATCTCCTCCTGTGAGTTTACTGTATCGGAAAAATTACTGGTGGGTCAGCTAAGAGTCAGTTCTGACTCAACAGCACACAACAACTATAAATAATAGCTATGCATCCAACAACAGAGCTGCAAGAAACATAAATCAAATTTAACATCTTTGAATGGAGAAATAGACAATCCTACAATAACAATGGGAGCTTTAGTAGCTTTGTGGTCAGAAGTTGTATGGCCAACCCAATGGCATGCAGCTCGAGTGCACCAGCTGCTACACAAAAGAAAGATGGGCAATCTCCTTTCGAGTAATTTACTGCCTCTGAAAACCTACTGGAGGGTCAGCTATGAGTTGATTCTAACTCGAGGATATATAACAACAATATTATGGGCAGAGTAAAACAAAAAGGCTTAGTACTGGTTTAGCTACAGGTACATAAACAGATGGAATAGAGTTGAGAACTCGGAAATAAGTGCATCCACCCATAGACAATCCACCTGCGCAGGGATGACACACAAGTTCATGAAGTATTTCTTATTTTTAGAGTCTATTCCTAGAAAAGATGGAAGGCCAGTAAAAGAGAGAAAGACCTCCAATGAGATGGCTTGACACAGTGATGGCAGCAGTGGGCTCAAGTGTGTCAGAGATGATAAGGTTGTCACAGGATAGGACAGGGTCCAGATCTGTTGTTCATAGGGTCGCTATGAGTCATATTCAACTAAATGGCACCCAGCAACAACAGTGAACAAGTGACCCATTGATAAAAAGATAAAACACAGTAAAGGCTGAAAAGACAATCTCTTTAATAAATGTCACTGGTGATTCTGCATAGCTCTTTGCAGAAAATTGAAATAAGACCCGTGTTTCACATTGTATTAAAAAACTAACTTAATAAAGGAGCCTCTGGTGGCCTAGTGGCAAGAAGTTGTGTTGTAAGCCCGAAGGTGCACTGTTCAAATCCACCAGCTGGATTTCCTCTGGAGAAAGAGGAACAATTTCCTCCTGTAGCAGTCAGATCCAATTTGAGAGTGCGCGCGCGCGCACGCACACACACATATACATACATACATAAATATATAAATAAAAACCTAACTTAAGATGAACCCAATAGCTCAGTACAAAGCCCAAAATTATAAAAATCGTCAAAGAAAACCTTGGGGCAAACTTTGGAGCCCTAATGAATGGCGTAAAAAGACTATCAAATATAAAACTGTACAATCAATAGAGGATAAACTAGATGACTGGGGCCTCCTGAAAATTAAATCCTATGTGCAGCAAAATACTTGTCCATAAGCATAAAAAGAGAAAATACAAATGGGTAAAATTAAATGTCAATGACACATATGATAAGTATTTAATTTCTAAAATGTGTAGAAAACATCAACATCTCAAACAACAAAAAGGCAAAAAAATCCAATTACAAAATGGGAAGAGGACAAGAGAAGACTTCACCAGAGAAGACACCAGAGGCCAACAAAAACACAGAGAGACGCTGAAGATCATTAGCTGTTGGAAAGAAGCCAATCAAAACAATGAGATATGATCCCAACCTTCGTATTGGTATCTCAGCAATACTAATGTTGAGAAAGGAGAAAGAGGGAAATAAAAATAAATGAACAGATGCATTGAGTGAAGGGAAAAGCAATGTACAATAAGGATTTGATTGTTATTGTTGTTTTGTGCCATCGCCTAGGAACTGACTCTTAGCTGATCCCCCGGTGGGTTTTCAGAGGCTGTAAACTGCATGGGAGAAAATTGCCCATCTTTTTCCTCATGGAACAGCTGGTGGACTCAAACAGGTATTTTCTATAATTGAACAAGTTTGTGAGAGACAGAAGAGAATTGGTTTTCTCTAATTCAGCCAGAGATTAGCTAGGAGGTTGGGTGCATGACAATATGTTTATGAAACAAGCCCCGGTTTGCAAACGCTGTAATTACTTTCGTACTGGCCATGATACTGAATGAGAGTGGACAAAGTAGAACTTTTCTCAGAGCAGCTAAAGTAGTTGAAAAGAAAATTCTATTCTTCCAGAATTTTAAAGCAAATCTACTTCTTGATGGAGGTGGCATGGAGTGAATTCTAATGCATTTAGAGACTTTATTTTCTGTTTAACGTGGTATTACTTATCAAGGCAATAGGATTCAAATCTAAGTAACTTTCTAAAGAGAAGGAACACCGAACATTGGGGGCTCAGGGCCATGAGTGTCTCTTAGAAAGGGCCAGAGGGAATAAGGATAGCACAGGCCCTCACTGCCCCAGAGCAGAAAGCATATAAAGAGCTAGTAGCCCAGTCCTATGTTCTAAAGCCAAAGCAACAACAAGAGTTTTGTTTATTTATTGCTGACTCACAGACTCAGTTATGGTACCAGCAATGGGGTTTATTAGTGAAGGAAGTGGGGGAGGCAAAGAATATCTTACAAGTTCAGGCTTTAGCCTAACAGTTTCAAGGCACAATTCCTGGAAACCAGGCTCTGGTTTCAGCTCAGCAGTCAAATCCAAATCATCCAGCAAGGTTTGACACAGAGCAGTTATAAGTCAGCTTCTCCTTCAAACATCCAGCAAAAACAGTCAAACCTGTAACTGTGACCAGCACAAATGCAAGAAGCCTCAGATCACACCTTGCCACTGTTTCTCCCCACCAATGCCACAGTCTCTTCACCACCAGAGTCTCACTCTCACCAGGGTCTTACCACCTCAAGTTTTGCTGCCCAGTGTGGGAATCACTTTTTCTCTCTTGTCCTAGTCCCACAGCTGATGCTGATTTTCAAGACCATGAATCTGCAGCTAAGGTAGTTAGAGAACAGAGGAGATTAACTAATGGCTGGGGGGGGGAGGGGAAGTCAACCTTTAACACTATAATACACCTTTAGTTTACCTCCCACTTATAAAATTTTTATTGTTATTGCCAGTTTACTCCCTGTGACACTGCAATTTTCCAAGTTAACTCACTCAGTTACTCTGCAAATCATCTTCACATTTGCTTAGTAATTGTATGTTGAGTGCCTTTGGCATATAGGCATTGAACTAGAAAAAAGAAAAATAAAACAAACCAAGAACCAAACTCACTGCCATGTAGTTGATTCTACCACATTAGTAGTAAAAAGTCAAGAAAAGTAGTTTTATTTGTCACATTGTGTAAAGAGGGAGGGGGTTTAAAGAAAAGTGGAAAGAGGAGAGCCCAAAATCAGTGCAGTTATACTGTGCACGCCAAATACTGCATATTTTTGGTATCGATACAAGAGAATTCTGGTGGTCTAGAGGGTAAGAAGTTGTGCTACTAACCCAAAGGTTGCTGTTATTATGTACCATCAAGCTAGAACCAACTAATAGCTGACCTTTGAGAGGATTTTCATAGGATCTTTCTCTCTCGAGCTAGGCCTCCACCTTTCCTCATGTGATGGGTTTTTCCCCCCCAAGGATTGGCCACTCCTGAAAAATGCCCAAAATATATGCGACAGAGTTTCACCATCCTTACCTCCAAGGAGCATCCTGTTTTCACGTTCTCCAGACAGTTCTGTTTGTTATCTTAGCACTATAGGATATTCAACACTCTCCTCCAATACTACAACTCAGCGACATCAATTCTTCAGTCATCCTTTGTGACTGTCCAGCTTTCAGATGCATAGCATGTAAATGAGAAGACCACGGCTTGGATCAGGTGTGCCTTAGTCTTTAGTCCAATCTTTGAAAAAGGAATTTGGTATCTGTATAAGGATTGCATTAAACACAGATTTCTTTTGGTAGGATTGTTGTTTTCATTATGTTGAGTATTTCTATCCATGAACAGGGAATATTTTCCATTTATTTAGGTCTTTTATTGTTCTTTAGTACTCTAGAGAGGTCCCTGACTGGAGATTTTCTTTTAACTTCTGGTGCTAAAGATGTTGATTGTGGATCCAAGCAAGATGAAATCACTAACAACCTCAATCTTTTGTTTTCTTGATGCTGAGATGCAACCCATATTGAAGGGTGTAGTCCTTTATCTTCTATAACAACAATTTCAAGGCCTCCTCACTTTTAGCAAGCAAGGATGTACTATTTGCATAATGAAAGTTGTTAAGGAGGTTTTTCCCCAGTCCTACACTTGATCTTAGCCAAAAGGCCGAGAAGCGATTTTTCTCCAATCCTGATGCCACATTCTTCTTCATAAAGTCTGGCTTCTCAGATGATAGGCTCAGCATATAGACTGAACAGGTATGGAGAAAGGATACAGCCCTGATGCATTCAGACAATAGCCTCTTGGATGAGGTTTAAGTTTTACATGAGTACAATTAAGTGTTCTGGGATTCCCATTCTTCTCAGTGTTAGCCATAATTTGTTGTGATCCACATAGTCAAATACCTTTGCATAGTCAGTAAAGCACAGACGTATTATGGTATTCTCTGCTTTTTGCCAAGATCCATCTGACATCAGCCAAATGGAACAGTACTCAACCAGTAAGAGAAATTAAATCTTAATGTTGTTAGGTACTGTTAAGGCAAAGATTCATAGCAACCCTATGAGCAACAGATCTGAACCTTCCTGTATCCTGCACCATCCTCACCATCAGGCCTATTGTTACAGTGGCTATGTCAATTTGTCTTGTCAAAGGTCTTCTCTTCCTCTCACTCTCTCCACCTTTCCCAGCAAGATGTTTTTGGTGGTTTTGTTTTTGGTTTTGTGGTTTGTTTGGTTTTTGTGTTTTTTTTTTAAATCATACCAAGAGAGGATGACACTTGAAGATAGGCCAAGTGAAATAAGTCATTTACAAAAGTGCAACTATTAGGGAGCTCTGGTGGCATAGTGGCAAGAATCTGCACTGCAATCCCAGAGGTGCGTCGTTCGAAACCAGCAGATGCTCTGCTGGAGAAGGAGGGACGGACAATCTCCTCCTGTACCAATCAGATCCAATTTGACAGTACACACATAAAAAAATAATAAAATAAAATTTTTTTAAAACCCCAAAAGTGCAACTATTAAATTATTTTATTATATATAAAGACAAGAAAAGGTAAATAGAATCAGAAGTTTAATGTGGTTGCCAGGGGTGGGGCGGAGGGGGGAAGGAGGGAGAAAAGGGTTTATTGCTTAATGAGCAGAATGCCAATTTAAGGTTATGGGAAATCAATTCAGAAGGAGAGGATTGACTAATTATTGTTAGTTGCTGTCAGTAGTTGTACATCTCTAAAAAAATGAATTTGCAAAAGTTTAAATGGCATAATTAAAACAATGACAAAAGAAGGAGGGATAATCTTATCTGTTGAGGCTATGAGGTTATACATAAATAGTCAAATACTTCATGGCATTTGGTACTTTGGTACTTTGGTTTGAAGGTGTAGGGTCATGATTTCATGGGACATCCCAGTTAATTGGCCTAGTAATATGTTTTGTTGTTGTTGTTGTTGTTTACCCTTGAGTCAGGACCAACCCATACCTGACCCTCTGGTGGGTTTTCGGAGGCAGTAATCCCATGGGAGGAGATTGCCCATCCTTCTCCCAACGGAGCAGCTGGTGGCCTCGAACCACACACCTTCGGGATTGTAGCACAGCTTCTTGCCACTGTTTTTATTAATTGTTTGCATGAATAAACTTTGTTTTTACTTGCAGCAAGCAAAAAGAAGACAGAGGCTAGCACCTTGGAAAATGTTATCTCGAGAAGGGAAATTTTGAGAAAGTATTTGTAGGTTGGGTTAAGGATGTAGAAAAGGGCTAATACTTACTTGGCACTTTCGGGAGGCAAAGATGGGGTTATTTTAGAAAGGAGGTTATTATGCAAACCAAGAGGAAGAATGGCTGGAGTCAATACGGTTAGGTGCTTAGTCATCACAGACATGCGCCTTGCTTTCCTCTCCATGGCTGTTTTCTCCTGAAGATCATACAGCAGTCACTCTCTGCTTCTGCATATGTCTGGCACATGGAAGCTCATACAAATGACTTGAAATAGGAATTATTGGTGAAGTTAAAAGTTGTTAGGAAGGAACATCTGGGGCTGCCTGGGTTGGCTGAATTCCAGGCTACTTCTCTACAAGGGTGTGTTCCTGAGCTTTGTGGCATTTTATGGCTGCCTTCCTTAATCTCAACTGACTTAGGGGAAAATACTTTGCTACTATAGAAAAGAATGTTTGCGTTAGTCAATATGCCATGTAGAAGGGAGCTCTGGTGGCTTAGAAATAAGGCTGTCAGTGCAAAGGTATGTGGTTCAAATTCACCAGCTGAGAAAGGTGCGCAATCTCATGCTACTTGTTGTTGTTGTGTGCTGTTCAACTCATGGCTGACCCTCCAGCGAGTTTACAAAAACAGTAAATCACATGGGAGGAGATTATTCATCTTCCTCCCACATAGCAGCTGGTGATTTGAACCAAGTGCTTTGGGGATTGCAGCACAGCTTGTTACCACTAGGCCACAGGTATGGGTCAGTTCCAACCTGATTGTACACAGTAACACACCATGTAAATTGGGAATTCAGGAAAGCTGGTGATCAGAGCAACAACGCAGCCCATTGCTGTGGAATCAGAACTAACTCTTAGGTGACCCTACAATGGGTTTTCAGAGGCTGGTAAATTGAATGGGAGGAGATTGTCACCTTTCTCCCTCAGAGCAGCGGATGAGCCCAAACCACCTCCCTTTGAGTTGGCGACACAACTTTTTACCATTGGACCACCAGAGCTCCCTCATGATCAGAGCAAACAGTAGTATCCAGCTAAGGTTTTCCCTTCCTATTCACTACTAGACTGAAGTTGTCAACTATTTCATTTTACTTGGATCTACACTTTTGATAGCATTAGTCAAGAAATCAAAACATGTGTTGCGTGCGAGAAATCTGCTGTCAAGAACCTACCCAAAGTGTTAAAAAGCAAGAATGTAATCTTAAAAACTGAAGAGTACCTGATCCAAGTCATGCTATTTTCAATTACTTCCTTTGCGAGGTGGACAATGCATAAGGATGACTGATTAAAAATCAATGCCTTCAAATTGTGGTGTTAGCAAAGAACACAGAATATTCCAAGGGCTATCAAAAGAACAAACAAATTTGTCTTGGAGAAAGTGCAACCAGACATGCTCCTTAGAGGCAAGGGTGGTGAAACTTCATCTCACTTTGGGCATATTTTTAGGAAGGAACAGTCCTTAGAGACATCATAAATGTCCCATAGATGACAGCTCAGATGCTCCCATAGAGCTCCCTATGTCTTAGTAGCTCCTATATTCAACCTAAATTATTAAAGTGTTGCACAAACTTGTTTTAAACAAATCAGTGGTTAGGAAAAGCCTCCCATATAATTGATGCCTCTGAATTGTAGAGTTGGAAGAGTATAGAATATTTCATAAACCACCAAAAGAACAACATGATGAGTGGAGTTGTTGTTGTCGTTATGTACCATTGAGTCTCCTGCAATTCATAGTGATCCTATGTACAACAGCCCTAAACCCTGTTCTATCCTGTGCCAACTTCATTGTCTCTGACACACCTACCCCCACCACCGCAGTGACAGAATCAATCCTCATAGAGGGTCTTTCTCTCTCGCACTATATCTCCACTCCCAAGCATGATGTCCCTCTCCAGGGACTGGTCCCACCTTGCAACATGTCTTAAGTATGTCAAACAAAACTTCAGAATCCTTGCCTCCAAGGAAAAGCCTGGTTTCATCCTCTCTAAGACAAACTTGTTCTCACAGAAGTCCATGGTATACTCAGTATTCTTCTCCAGCACCACAGCTTAAAGGCAACAACTCTCTTTCTATCATCCCTAGTCCAGCTCTCTGACGCATAGCAAGTGATCTCAAAGAGCATGGCCTGAATCAGGTGCACCTTAGTTTCCAGACTGACATCGTTGTTCTTCAGTACTTTGGCAAGGTCCCTGACAGCAGACTTTCCCAATGCAAGTCGTCTTTTAATTTCCTAGCTTCTGTCACTAAGTGTTGATTATAGAGCCACGCTAACTGAAGCTGTTAACAATCTGAATCTCTTCATCTATCATGATGCTGCCAATTGGCCCAGTGGTGAGAATCTTTGTTTTCTTGATATTGAGCACCTGACAACAACAAACACTACCACCAAAAGAGCAAACAATTCTATCTTTGAAGAAGAGCAGCCAGAGTGCTTCTTAGAATGAAGGGTGATGAAACTGTTATTCATATACTTTAGGCATATTGTCAAAAAGGCCAGTCATTGGAAAAAGATGAGGGTCGGTAAAAGAGAGATCAACCCTTAATGAGATGAATTGATTCAGTGACTGTAACAATGGGCTCGAGTATATGAGAGATGCTGAGGATGCTTCAGGATAGGGTGAGGTTCCCCTCAGCTATTTATAGGCTCTTTAGGAATAATAGTCACCTCAACAGCACTAACAGTAACAACAAGCTTCAAGGTTGCTTTCCGGGCTGTTCTGATCCGTAGAAAGGCAATGTGGGGCAATAGATCCCATAGCTCTTTAATCTTTTAGCACAACTTGGCAAGGGTCCTCTTGAGAGTCTATTTCATTCTTTCAACCTCACCTGAAGTTGATACCAAGCGGAATGAAACGTATTGGTGATTCTAAAGTTGTGGAGACTTCTTGGGTTATTTTGATAATAAATGTAGGTCCTTTGTTACTTTGAGTAGATTTATGAATCTTCAACTTGGAAATTATTTCCCTAAGGAATAATGTTCATACCTCACCTGCTTTCTTAGTCCTGATGGGGCAATTTCCTAGAATCCAGTGAAGGCCAAGATTCTCTTGTGTATGCTTTTTCTGGTCCTGGGTTTGTAATTCTACTAATAATTGACTGGACTACCATCTGCTCAGTGACTAACAGCTGAGTTAGTGGCACAGCTCCCTACAGATTACAGCACAGAACCCTCCAAAAAGAAATGGAGATGTTCTAAATGTCCAACGTTGTGGGGCTTTAGGTTAAATAAATGATGGCATAAATATAAGGCAGAATGATGTATATCTTTAGCACAATCTACACATTTTCTAATTTATGTTAATTTTATAGTCATTAATGTATTCTTAACTTTCCACAATATAAAGTTATGCAAAAGCAGCAGAAGAGAGAACTGAATATGTAGTATGGCCTTGGGTGATAAAGAAAAAATTTTAATCAATCTGGGTAGGAAAATGGATAGGCAAGAAGGAAGAAAAGGAGGGAAAGAAGGAGTGAGAAAGAGTAGAAAAAAAATTCTGGAATTGTTCAAAGGACCATATGCCACCTGCCATCTGGGTCACCTAAACAGGGGACTTGATACCAGAGCACCGTCTATTAAGGAGATTGGAAATTAGGTATCACTTGTTCTCTTGGACACTCTCTCTTCTTTTCCTTCCTCCCTTCCTCCCTCCCTCTGTATCTCTCTCTTTTACTAGGCCTTTATTCTCATTAGGGTTCAACACTAAAAATATCTTACATGGCGTGAATTAAAACATACAACACTAAGCTAAATTAAATTAGTCACTGCCCTGGCCCGAGGGGATTTTCAATGGTGACCCTAGGAGAGGAAGAAAGAGAAGGGGGGGGGGGTAGGAAGCAAAAAGGCATGGAGACAAGTCGAATTTCCGATCTAGTCTCGCGTTTATTGAAAGTACTCACAGCTTATATACAGGAACACAATGGAGGGAGTGGAAAGGAGAAGTAAGGTTACTTAGCAGGGTGTTCCCAGTAAACCAGAACCTATTCTCCCAGGGTGGGGTAAACTGAAACCTATCCTCCCAGGGTGGGGTAAACCGAAACCTATCCTGCCAGGGAGGGGCAACATGTCCAAACATGTTCTTAGAGAATTACAAAATGGCTTCAGCTAGGTAGAACAAGCGGCTCCCAGCAGATCCTCCCTGCTTACAATAATTACTTGAAGACGGCAAAAGCTCAACAGGATTACCTTTGGTGCTCTCCTGTTTGACCAGGTATGAAACCAGTACCTGTCTTAGGTTGGACACCGCACCTACTGATCTTACCTGTCATGGGCTAACCCTGCTGCTACGGCGGGGCGCCTGTCTTAGGTTGAAACGGGGGCCGGTGTCTCTTACTCGTCTCTGGCTGCTCGGTTTATTAGCCTGTATCATCAAGGATTTTCTTTATCGGCCATTTGCAGTCTTTGATAATGGACTTGTATGGGACGGGAGGCTATGGATTCAACCTACTGCTTGATAAAGCGTGTAAGTCTTTGTATTGCCCAAGGCCCAAAGGAGATTAGCAACAGGAATCCCACTAGGGGCCCCAATAGAGAGGGTAAAAGCGTGGTTAACCATGGAGAGGCAGAAAACCAATTTTGAAACCACCCCTGCTCAGATTCTCTTTATTTTTTTACAACGTTCTAAACCTTCCCTAACTTTGGCCATGGAATCTTTGACTACTCCAGAGTGGTCCATGTAAGAGCAGCACTCTTCCTTTAGAGCAGCACATAGACCCCATTGTTGTAGTAGAAGAAGGTCTAGCCCTCGACGATTCTGTAATACAACCTCAGCAAGTGATGAAAATGAAGTCTGCAGGTGCATTATAGCATTCTCCATCTGTTCCAGGTCGTGGTCAATGGAGAGACGTAGATCAGAATAATACTTATTGGAAAGAACAAGAGAGGTCATTCCTACCCTGGTGCCTGTGGCTCCGAGGCCTAACAGAATGGCAAGGGTGACCGCTGTTATGGCTTCCCTTTTAATTGAATAGATATGGCTATAGTCTTTAGATTTCCAGGCCAGCGAGAACTGATCCTCAGAATAGTATATTAGCCTGGGAATAAGTTGTACCAAAACACAAAAAGATGTTTTATTGTTTTGAAGGAAAGGGACAAAGGCACATGGTGTGAGGTCATCATTACATGCCCACCATGTGTTGTTGGGAGGAATAATGTAGTGATTAGAGGCATTTGGAATATTAAGAATAGTTTTATTACAGAGGGCCCGATAAGTATAAGGCACAGAGCCTAGACACAGTCCTTGGCCCGAAACAGATTGTATGGTAAACTTGACAAGGCCTTCCTGCCTCCATCGATGTGCATTATGATCTGATGAGAGATGGTAAGTTCCCAGAGAGGCAATTCCTTCATAAAAAGGAGGGTTTGCATTATAGCACAGCCAGCAGGACTTGGTGATCTCAGGTTTAGAATTATTAAGAACCATAAAGGTATGTTGAATAAGCGTGGTTAGAACATCACGTGTTGTCATATAAGAGCTGAAGTTATTGTAGGCTGAGATAGGACTGGTAATGGTGGCAAGGGGAGGAGCAGTAGCAATAACAGGGGAGTCCTTGGGAGGGTCCCAAAGAACAAGGTTAGGTCCTATACCTACGCCTTCAACTGGTTCTTGTATTAGACATATTGGAAACAGGACCCCATTATCATAGTTATCTTTATACAGCCTTAGCCCCCAAGTTTCAGGCTTTGTCCAATCATGGGCTTTATCGGAGTCTGTAAATGAAAATTTGAGGGTTGGATATCGAGGGGAGCCGGGTCCACAATTATAATATTTATTATAAGCTTCAGAATTCCAACTAGAAGTTATACTGGGGGCATAATTATGTATGGTAACATATATTAGATCATTTTTACTAGGGGGAGGCCAGGGAATTGTGCCAGAACTTTCACATCCCCATTTAGCGCAATAATAATCAGAGGCTCCTCCACATCCTTCTTTAAGAGAGTCTCAGGCTGGGCAGACATAAAACTGAGCTCTATGGGGTGCGGCCCATAAGGAACAATCAAAAAATTTGTCACCTGAAATGAAGAAATCAGGGAACCAGGATCCTAAGGGTTGGATTGAGGTTTGAGAGGCAATCACTTCTCCCTGTTCATTCTGGAATATCCAGGTGAGTTTTAAAGGGAAGTGAGGATTGTTGCTTATCTTGAGTGCCGATATCTGCCATATTACCTTCATTATCAATATCACCTACAGGGGTTTCTTTTTGGGCATCATCTGAAAAGGAATCAGAAAAGGGTTGCTCAGGGTTTACTCTTCCCCTGGACATGATGTTAGAATCGGCCTGTCATACAAGGCTTTCAGGTAGCCATCTTGCTGCTTCCTCTTTGGTGTCAAATATACAAAGAGACCCTCTTCCCCAAATGAGCACAGGGTCAGGTCCAGACCATTTGTATGTTAAAGGATCTTTCCACATAACAGTAGCGAAACCCTTTCTTGTGTCTGGGTACCAGAAGAGGTCAGCTGCTGTTTTCCCAGTATTGTCTAGATTTTAAAAATTTAAGATAAAAAGGGAGTGGGAAAGAATATTTCTGGGATCCCTTAATAGGGTAAATAGTTCCTCCCTTTAATTTTTGGAAGTAATTTTAGGAAATACCACTTGATGAAGCTTGAAAAATTGCACTAGCTTATTAGCTGGATAGTGATTATCTAGATTACCATTAAAAGAGGCGCAAGCCACTGGCCAATCATCGGTTGATTGAAAAAGGCATTCTAGCTGGGACCAAGAGTATGGCTGCACAATGGTATTTGGGTCCTTACCAAAATATTTATATGCTAATTGTCACCCCAAGACTATAAGTTTTGCCACTTGGGAATAGTAGGGTGTTAATACTTTTGTTGGTGCAGAGTGTAAATGCACCCAGAGAAGGGGAGCATCTTGTCAAAAGACTCCTGTTGGTGAAAAAGAAGTGGGGCAGATGAGAAGGGGAAAAGGTTTAGTATAATCCATAAAAGTTATATACTGTTGGTTAATGGCACTGATTACCTTATCCAGGGCTGCACAGGCCACTGGTATTAATATTCTTGGCGAGGTGGGCTGAGGGTCTCCTTTTAGAGTATCAAACAAAGGTTTTAATTCTCTGGTGGTTAATTTGAGCCAGTTAATTCGGAGCTGGATCTGTGGTTTGGGGGTAGACACTTGCATTTGATTTAGTTCAAACCCCAAATAGGTATATGGATCTTTTAACTGGACTTTATCTGGAGCTACTTGCAGCCCTCTTGCCCGAAGTGCTGATACTAAGGTGTGGCAATGAGACAGCAATTGACTACCATCTGGTCCAGCCAAAAGTATATCATCCATATAGTGAAGAATATACACATGTGGCCAAAGATTCCTAAAAGGGTCAACAACCTGGGCAACACACTTTTGGCACAACGTTGGCGAGTTAGCCATGCCCTGGGGGAGCATGAGCCATGGACCTTTGCATGGGCCCTGAAAAATTTGGGGCTCGGAGACTAAAGGCAAACCAAGGTCAGTCTGAAGGATATAGGGGAATAGGGGGGAAAAGCAATCTTTAAGATCAACGGCAATTTTAAAATACCCCCGTGGTATAGCTGGGGGCGCAGGGAGTCCTGGTTGAAGGGCTCCCATGACCACCATGGTGGCATTAATTCTTCTCAAGTCTTGCAGGAGTCGCCATTTTCCAGACTTTTTTCTAATAACAAAAATAGGGGTGTTCCAGGGAGAGGTGGAAGGTTCAATGTGGCAGGCATCAAGCTGTTCCTGCACCAGCTGCTTGGCCGCCGCTAATTTTTCTGAGGAAAGGGGTCATTGATCCACCCAAACAGGATCGTCACTGAGCCATGTTATTTTCTCAGCGCATGTAGCAAGCCTGTCAGGAGCAGGATGGTCAACGACCCTTAAGGAAAAACAGACTCAGCCCCTAGACCGAGACGATCCTTTTTAGGAGATATGGCAATGGAGTGTTTTATACCTTGAGAAAATTTCCCCAGTCCTTGCCCAGGGCAAAAGCCTTGTTTTAACATTTGAGACGTTACTATTTCATTTGGACTACACATGACTAAACCTAATTGTGACAAAACATCCCTTCCCCAGAGATTGATAGGTAAGTAGGGAATAACAAAAGGACACATAGTTCCTGAATTCCCCTCGACATCCTTCCATTGAAGAATTTTAGCACTTTTTTCTGGATTTTTAGACTGACCAATGCCTTGTAAATGAGTGAGGGAAGCAGTTAGAGGCCAAGAGGTGGGCCATTTCTCCTTGGATATAATGCTGGCATCAGCCCCTGTGTCCATAAGACCTTCAAACTCTTTCCCTTCTATATATAGTTTAAGCATAGGTTTTTGGGAAGAAATATGAGTAAACCAATAAGCATCAGAGGATCCAAAATTTTTGTCGCCTCTAGGTTGCTGAGAAATAGAGGGATTAGCAATTAATAAAGGCAAAAGCACTAGCTGAGCTATTCTCTGTCCTTCATGGACTTCCACAACATTGTCTTGAGCAATGGCTAGTAGCTTGATTTCCCCAGTGAAGTCACTATCTAATATTCCAGGGTAGATTAAAAGCCCATGTATTGTAGAACTGCTGTGCCCCAAAATGAGCCCAAAAGTGCTGGAAGGTGGGGGGCCATGCATGCCAGTAGGTAGTACTTGCAACCCCATTTCGGGTGTCAATATTGTGTGGGAGGAGGCACAGAGGTCCAGTCCAGTGCTACCGGGGGAGGCTCTGAGCAGTTCAACAATACATCGTGGGAGTTGCTGAGTGAATTTCCAGAGGGGGCTTGTTGAGGAACAAACCGTACTGTCCCGACAGGTTTGTTCTGATTGGGGCCTCGGGACCGGCCCCAAAAGGAGATTCCAGAAGCTGGCATTAAAGGGTTTCCTTGAATGTCAGCTTTGGAGTAACATTCTGAGGCCCAGTGTTTTCCACGCTTGCACCTAGGACACAAAGATGTAGGTGCGGGGCAGGTAAGCCTGAGGGCCTTACACTCTCTAGCAAAAAGACCAGTTTGTTTACAATTAAAACATTTAGCCACGCAGGGCGCAGATTGAAATTTTTTTAAGGCATCCCCTATGGCTATGCCGATAGTGTGAGCTGTACCAATGCCTGCACAAAACTTTATATAATCAGAAAGTGTTTTATCATGGCGATGAGGTCGAATCGCAGCCTGACAAGCAGGGTTGGCATTTTCATATGCCAAATGTTTAAGGAATTCTGAGTTAGCTTCATCCTGGCCAAACAAATGTTCAGCTGTACTAGTTAAGCGGCTGATGAAATCACTGTAAGCATCCTCAGGTCCTTGTCTTATATTGGCCAGTGAAGTTGTGGGAGAGCCCTTTTGAGGTCGTTTACGCCAGGCCTTAAGGGCAGCGTTTTGTATTTGCGCATAAAGCCCAGGGGTGTAAAGTCTTTGTGCCTCATGGGTTTCATAAGGAGGGTTGCCTGCAAGCATGTCAAAAGACCACATAACAGCCTCACCGCAAACGGCTTCTGCATTTCTGCAGGCAGTTTCCTTACAATTTTCAACAAACTCAGACTTCCATAATATGTGGTCTCCTCCTGAGAGTGTGGCACGTGCAAGACGATTCCATCATTATGGGTTAGTCACAGTTCCCCTAGGCCTTCTAAAAGAGAGAGAGTAAAAGGGGCCACTGGGCCGTAAGTAGCTACAGCCGACTTAACTTCTTTAAGGGTTTTTATTCCCAGAGGACGGTAAACATGATCGGGGCGGGGGGGGGGGGACAGCGATCATCATCATCGCCACCCTCATGCTTTGCCTCAACAACAGGGAACAAATAAAAAACTTTTTCAATTTTTTGTGATGGAAAGGAATTAAAAAAACCTTAGGTATTCTGTTATTGGGTTAGAGAGCTGACTTCTTGGGGATAAGGAGAGGTTACCAAATTGTGAAAGAAGATCAGCTTGTTCTTTCTGCAAGCACACCATATCTCTAAGCATATTAACTTGTTTCTCTAAATTATTAAAAGATTCCTAGACAGGGGGAGCCGAAGGTTGGAAAAAAAGAGGCAAAGTTTGAGAATAGCCTGGAGGGTGCGGAAAAGGAGGATCAAATTCCAGAAGAGAAGGACGGTTCATATTAATTTTTGAGGGCACAATGTTGGGCTCATCCGGAGGTATCTCAATTAATAGAGAACCATCCTCTGAAGGAGGAGAGGAGGATAGATTTTCCACCTCTTTCTGGTTATCAGTCTGAACATGGAGGCTTTTGTGTCTGAGAGTTTTGTTTGTTTGTTTTTTTGTTTGTTTAAAGTTTATTTTTGGCTCCTAGGGCAATGTCATCTTTTCAATATGAAAAGAAGCAGCAAGTTTAACACAAATAGAAATTTGAAGTGTAGAAGAGGGGGAAAGTATAAGTTTTTAAAAGGGAATAGCAAATGGAAGAAACGAGTTATTACATGAAGCAAGTCCTGTTCACTCTGGGGAATCAATGCAGACCTGTAAGTGGCAGTGCACACTGGCCCACGCCAGAGCTGCTATTATGATGTGGGAGGGAAGTAAAGGCCTAGTGGGGCAAACTACTCCAAAGTCAAACTGGGAGCTCAGAACAGCTTGAAAATAATACCGTTTAACACCTCCCCTGTGAGAACAAACCAATGAAGGTTGAAGTAACCTAGAACCAAAAACCCCAAGCTCTTCCTTTCTAGTGACTTGTGCCTGCTGTAAATTAGCTTGGCTGCTTTTTCCTTTGCCTACCATGGGTTTGTCCCTTGAACTGAGGATGGTGGCCACCTGGGTGTAGAGCACATGTTCTAAATGGACTCTGGATGAGACCCAGCTTCCTAGAGAGCCACACACACCTTGAAAACAGAAGTATTAACTGGACAGATGGAAGCAATGGGTGCCAGAAGGAAATACAGGATTACCCAGAATGGCAGAAATCTATAGATTTCTCAAGAGTGGAAAAAGAGAAGAGACATTCAACAAACAACAATAATTTATTGAGTGCCTACTATGTGCCAGGCACTGTTCTAGAACTCTCTCAAGGAGGAAAAAAAAAGATAGAGGCAGAAATGCAAATTCTGAGGGAGAGGAAAGGGGAAGTTGAGGAAGAAGGCTGAGGGAGCTGAGAAGCCCGAGGTGATAGGACACTCTGCCTTAAGCCTCCTCTTCAGCCTCCTCACCGAAGTCTTCCTCCTCTTCTGCGGTGGCAGCTTGGTACTGTTGGTACTCAGAAACGAGGTCATTCATGTTGCTCTCGGTCTCGGTGAACTCCATCTCGCCCATACCCTCACCGGTGTACCAGTGGAGGAAGGCCTTCCGACGGAACATGGCAGTGAACTGCTCTGAGATGCGCTTGAAGAGCTCCTGGATGGCAGTGCTGTTGCCAATGAAGGTGACTGCCATCTTGAGGCCATGGGGCGGGATGTCACAGACAGCGGTCTTGATGTTGTTGGGGATCCATTCCACAAAGTAGCTGCTATTCTTATTCTGTACATTAAGCATCTGCTCATCCACCTCCTTCATGGACATCAGTCCTCGGAAGACAGCAGCCACAGTGAGGTAGCGGCCATGGCGGAGGTCACAAGCAGCCATCATGTTCTTGGCATCAAAGACTTGCTGGGTGAGCTCAGGCACAGTAAGGGCCCGGTACTGCTGACTACCACGGCTGGTTAGTGGGGCAAAGCCAGGCATGAAGAAATGGAGACGTGGGAATGGCACCATGTTGATGGCCAGCTTGTGGAGGTCAGCATTGAGCTGGCCAGGGAAGCGGAGGCAGGTGGTGACGCTGCTCATAGTGGCTGAGACAAGGTGGTTGAGGTCTCCATAGGTTGGTGTGGTCAGCTTGAGAGTACGGAAGCAGATATCGTAGAGGGCTTCATTATCAATGCAGTAGGTCTCATCGGTGTTCTCTACCAATTGGTGGACAGAGAGGGTAGCATTGTAGGGCTCAACCACAGTGTTGGATACTTTGGGTGAAGGCACCATACTGAAGGTATTCATTATGCGGTCAGGATACTCTTCTCTGATCTTGCTGATGAGCAAGGTGTCCATTCCGGAGCCTGTGCCTCCACCGAGGAAGTGGGTCAGCTGGAAGCCCTGCAGGCAGTGACAGCTCTCAGCCTCCTTCTGCACCACATCCAAGATGGAATCAACCAGCTCGGCCCCTTCTGTATAGTGGCCCTTGGCCCAGTTGTTGCCTGCCCCAGACTGACCAAAAACAAAGTTGTCTGGTCTGAAAATCTGGCCGAAAGGACCTGAGCGAACTGAGTCCAAGGTTCCAGGTTCTAGATCCACCAAGATAGCACGAGGAACATATTTGCCACCTGTGGCTTCATTGTAGTACACTGAGATGCGGTCCAGCTGCAGGTCGCTGTCCCCATGGTAGGTGCCGGTGGGGTCGATGCCGTGTTCATCACTGATCACCTCCCAGAACTTGGCACCGATCTGGTTGCCACACTGACCAGCCTGGATATGCACGATTTCCCTCATGGTGAAAAATTAAGGTTTGGGTGTTGGGGGTTTTTCTTCTCGCCTCGAGTGTGCGTGGGACAAAAGAACGATATATAGGTTTTTCCCCCCCTCTGTGGATCACAGGCTGCGAGGATGGTAAGTGCCCCGGAGGCTGGAGCAGCAAGATCTGAACGCGGCAGCAGGAAGGTTCAGAGAGGGAGGGAAAAAAAGTGTCTGAGAGTTTTTAATAATTTTTCTCCCTCAGACACCATAAACTGAACATCGGGGTGGCCATGAGTACTTTGTAAGATTTCATTAATTAAAGACCAATGAGAATATGAGGCGACTGGGACTTTCTCAGGGCCAAAACAACGGTAATA
>NW_006399781.1:10621556-10652912 GCF_000299155.1 Elephantulus edwardii | reverse complement strand
CTGATGCCACAATTCTCCTCATAGAGCCCAGCCTCTCGGATAATCTTCTCTGCATACATGTTGAAAAGGTATGGAGACAGGATGCATCCCTGGCATACACCCTTCCCAATTTTGAAGCATGCAGTGTTACCCTGCTCTGTTCTGACTACTGCCTCTTGGTCCAAGTGTTACCCTTACACCTCTTGCCTTCAGGGAATCCTTGATACCCTTTACGAACAATTCATGTTCACTTAATCCCTGTCCCATAACTTCGCTGCCCTTACCTCCTCTCGTGCCTGTCTCACAGGGCAGGTAATCCTGTGGCGGCAGCTGAGTGCCTGTCTCACAGGACGAATAGTCCTGTGGCTGGCAACAGTGCGAGTCTTCACTCATGGTCCCGGACTCATGGCGACTCAATGGATGGACCGGCTGGTCACTTCTAGCGGGCAGCATTCATCATCCTTCCCTGTTCCTGGGCCGCACGTTGGTCGCCAATTATGCCCCAGCCCGTGGAGATCTTCAACGGTGACCCTAGGAGGGGAAGAAAAAGAATAGGGGGGGGCAGGGGGGCAGGAAGCAAAAAGGCATGGAGACAAGTCGAATTTCTGATCCAGTCTCGGGTTTGTTGAAAGCACTCACAGCTTACATACAGGAACACAATGGAGGGAGTGGAAAGGAGAAGTAAGGCTACTTAGCAGGGTATTCCCAGTAAACTGAAACCTATCCTCCCAGGTTGGGGCAAATCGAAACCTATCCTCCCAGGGTGGGGTAAACTGAAACCTATCCTGCCAGGGAGGGGCAACATGTCCAAACATGTTCTTAGAGAATTACAAAATGGCTTCAGAGAATTACAAAATGGCTTCAGCTAGGTAGAACAAGCAGCTCCCAGCAAGTCACAAAAGGACAAATATTGTATTTTCTTGTTGTTGTTGTTGTTATCTACCCTTGAGTCCGAATCAACCGATAGCTGACCCTCCAGTAGGTATTCAGAGGCAGTTTAATCTCACAGGAGGAAATTGCCCATCTTTACTACTATTCTAAAAAGCTAAAGAAAGTTTTATACAAAGAAAGAATCATCCTAGAATGGTTGTAAGAGGAGGTCGTGGAGAAGGTGAAGAAAAAGTAAAAAATTAGTAGATAATGAATATTTGTCAATATAGGAGAAGAGAAAATAAATATGGAATGAGTGGAATATCAGACACTGAGTACTGATTGTAACTAACGCTATGCAACAAAATATGCATGTGACTGAAAAAAATATGCCTTCTAAACTTTCACTCAAATCACAATTAAAAAAATAGGGTGAATAAAGAAAGAGTGATGTCACTTTATTCATACAATGCTGCACTTGTAGAGCAATAAGAGTTAATGAACTAGTGCAACAACCTGGAAGAATCTCGTTAATATCCTGAGTAAAAGAATAAAGGAATATGACTAACCTGACATATCCCTCAATATATGTTTAATTCAAAAGCAGGAAAAATTAATCTATAGTAATCTATAGTGGTAGATGTCAGAACAGAAGTTACTTTTGAGGAGTAGTGGTTAGAAAAAGCCTATCTTAGTTCTGTTGAGCTGCTGCTATAACAGAAATACCACAAGTGAATGCTTTTAAGAAACCAAACTTATCCTCTCACACTCTAAGAGACTAAACATCTGAATTAAGGGCCCTGACCATGATAATGCTTGCCCTGTCTGTCAGTTCTGGAAGAAATTTCTTGTCTCTTTTCAACATCCATAGGTATATTTTGGAGATCTCCATGTGTCTTAACATCAGTGTTCCTGTGAGTTTAGGAAATTCTCAGCAGAAGGACCCCAGGTCCAGAGATGTCCTCCTTTCCTGACTCTTCTTCCTTGGTGGTAAGCCCTTCCTTTTCTCCCTTCCATTTCCTTTCATCCTTTTAAGTTAAAAGATGATGTAGGCCATTCCCAGGGAAACTCTGCATATATAAAATCAGGACTATGGCTTGCATAAGGATGTCATCCAGTCAATTCTGACTTAGAAGGGTATATTGTACAATCCTATACCATCCTCACAACTGTTGCAATGCTTCAACTGCTTGTGGAAGCCACTGCATCCATCTCTCTTGTCTTCCTTGTTTTCAGTGAATCCACTTTACCAAATCTTCCTCCAAGGATTGGTAGTAGTTCCAAAGTACATGTGAGGAAGTCTCAGCCTCTACCATTTTAAGGAGTATTCTGACATGATTTTTTCCAAGCAGATTTGTTAAATTTCCTGGAAGTCTATCTATATTCATTATTGCATGTCAATACCATAATTCAAATAAACTGTTCTTCAGTCTTCCCTCTTCATTGGACAACATTCATATGACATGACATAATTGAAATCACCATGGCTTGGATCAAAGGCCAAAATGATATTTTTGCATAATATTTTTGCTTCTTAACACTAAGGTGAGAGCTATAGTGGTCTACTTGTAAGAAGCTGCACTGCAATCCCAAAGGTACATGGCTTGAATTTATATGTTGCTCCATGAGAAAAGAATGGACAATCTCCTCCCATGTGATTAACTACCTCTGAAAACCTGCCAGAAGGTCAGCTGTGAGGTGGTTCCAACTTGATAGAATACAACAATACTTTACGGAGGTTTTTTTACAGCAGATTGTTCAATGCAATATGTCCTTTGATTTCTTGACTGCTGCATCGATATTAATCCTTTTTACTACAACTGGACCCTACCTCTTTATCCATAGGAAGAGGTTAAGATTAGAGTACATAGAACAGTTACATCAGATTAAAAATACAAGACAACCATTTTGCCCTCACAATACTAAGAATCATGGTCTAGCCAAGTTAACACATATTTTGGGGAAAGCCATTCAGAGCCTAATGTGAGGTAGAAGCTTCTGAGGGTTTACTAATAATGTTCTATTTCTTAATAGGAGAGCTGATTGTATGGGTGACTTCATTTTATGAATATATATCAAACTGTACAGTTAAGATCTCTGTCATTTTCTATGTGTATCGTATACTATGGTAAAAAGTTTACTTTGAAAAAATCTCTAATAGTTGATATCAATAAATTGCACATTTGCATTTGACCCAGCAATTCCACTACTGGGAATATACCCTGAAGAGACCATAGCTGACATCCAAGCAGATATATGCACACCCATGTTTATTGCAGCTTTGTTCACAATAGCAAGGAGTTGGAAACAACCTAAGTGCCCATCAACAAACGAATGGCTAGAGAAGCTGTGGTATATTCGCACAATGGAATACTATGCTGCATTAAAAAACAAGGAACTCATGCAATATTATTCAAAATGGTTGACTCTGGAGAACATTACGCTGAGTGAAATATCCCAGTCACAAAAGGACAAATATTACATGATGCCACTGTTGTAGAATGGGACTGTCCTTGGGGTTAGGGAGACACTGAGTAAGATGGGTTCAATAATGTATACTGCACTGAAGCAGAGGAGGGAGAGAACCGTCTAAAAGAGAGATGTAACTGGGTATTTCTGTCATCACAGGAGACTAGAGCGAGGGCTGCATGGTGGAGGGGACCTGGGGGAGGGTTTGTAAAACAATGAAAGAATCTTTTCTTTTACTTTTCCATAATTTTTGGACTCATGTACTTATAACTTGTTAGTCAAATTTGTGTCTTCTAGGTTGCAACACCCCCATGATACATCTTGAAGGATATGTACATGTACAGCCAAGCACAATCAATAAGAGTGCATCTGAATTCCAAAATCAATCTCCATAATAGTCTATGTGTTTCCTACTGCCAAAGGGGCCCTTTAGAGTAGTGAGAGAAGATCTTCACCCTGAAACCCACAGCGTCCCTTTTCAGCAGGAAGTAGCTAAGAGAATACGCCGTCCCCTTTTCCTTATGACTCAGGTGAAGTCTCTCTCAGGGAGGAGTGATAGGGAATGGCAAAGGATACACTGACAAAGAAGATTAATCAGAACTGGCTTTGACAAGCACTGTGGCATTTGGACAAGAACAAACTGGGAGGAGGGTAGAGAGAATAGTGCAACAATGAATGAGTGGAAGCCCAAAATCTCTGTAAATGTTTATGAAAATTAATAAAATATAATTATAGAAAAAAAAATTAAGAGGAAATAAGAATCAATGATTTCTGATATAGGTGATTGTAAGGGCAAATAAGAAGTATAAGTGACTTCTTAGAAAAGTGATTTCTTCTAACAGGAAAAGCAAAAACAGGCCTGCACTAACCTGTTTATGTTTGAGTGGAGAACCCAAGTTGTAACTTTTTGCTAAGGCTACCACCCATCAGGACAAGTAATAACTCATCCAGAAGACTATATGCTCATAGATGATAGTCAACAATGACTTTTTTTAAGGTATCTTGAGCTGTTGGCAATAGGATCCCCTTGATAAAGAATCTTGGTGAGACAGGGGTCGATGTACTCAGCTGCTCACCAAAGAGATGGCAATTTGAGCCCAGCAGCTGTTCTTCAGGAGGGAGATGAGGCAATCTAACACCATAAATATTTCCAGACTTGGAAAGGCTATGGGTGGTTCTACTATGTACAATAGTACCACTATGAGTCAGGATCCACTCAGCAACAATGGATTTGGATTTTGGTTTGCTTATAAGAGTCTGATTTGTGGCTCCATCCAAATGGACAGATATGTCAATTCCTTGCATTCATCTGTAGGGCACTGTCAATTCAAAGGCAGGCAATTCTAATTCACCAGCTGTTCCGTGAGAGAAAGATGTGCAATCTCTTTTTATATGTGTGCAATCTCTTCCAATATGATTTACAATTTCTCAAAACCTGTTGGAGGGTCAGCTATGAATTGGTTCTGATTTGAAGGCAATGTGTTCGAGTTTGGGAAATTTTTTAGTGTATTCTGTGCACTGTTTTATCTAAAGGCTAATTAGCTTCTATCTTCCAAGTGCCATTAACTCCACCAATTTCCTCTCAACTACAAGGCTATATCACTTAACAATTCAAACTTGAGAGTATGACAGTCTGGAATGTAATTCCCAGTTCTAGAACTTTCTAGCTGTGTGATCTTAGGCAGATGTTAAAATTTCTGAGTTTCAGTTTCCTCTTTAGAAATTAGCTGTTGCTGTTAAGTATCAACACATTTCCCCTGTCAGACTGATTTCTTGTTCCCAATCAGTCACCAAACCCACGCCATGTTTCATCTTTTATCCCTAAATTATAAGTACTCAAAAAATGTGTACGAGGAGAAATAAGAAAATAAATCCATCTGAAAGAGACATAAGTGCATTATAGTCCAGATGGAGAGGACTCAGTGGTTAGTCTAACTCAGGATTCACATTGTCACTCTTAGATCATCCCGGTTTCTTTACAGGTTAAATAAAAACCTGACTCTCCTCTTTTTCTTCACACACACGAACATCATACAAGGAATCAAAGAGAGGTTTAGGAATCTGGAGTGACTGTTCTGGCAAGGCTAGTACTAACTAGTGAGGCTAGTGGGGCATTTCTCAGGGTGCAAATGTGCAAAAAAATGCAAAGGTCAAGATAAGGGGGTTTTTATTTGGGGGATGATGATGATGATGGTGATTCTAGATTATTTACAAAATTCAAATACATTTTTTTCCAGAATCAATACTACCTCCCCCTGCACATCCATATCCCTCTGCTTCCACTCTCCGCCCCCCCACCTTGGAACCTCATACTCATTCTACAATAATGGTTTTATACAATATTTGTCCTTGTGGTACTGAGTTACTTCACACAGCATAATGCTCTCCAGTCCCTCCCAGGTTAGGTAATAATTTACAAAATCATTGCTCCTGTGTGCTGCGTAGTGTTCTATTGTGTGAATGTACCATAATATCTCAATCCTTGTTGTTGGATATTTGCTCTTTCCATGTTCTTGCTATGGTGAATAATGCTGCTGTGAACTTTGGTGTACAAATCTCCATTTGTGCCTTAGTTCTCATTTTGTCAGGATATATTCCACGTAGTGGAATAGCTTAGTCATATGGAATTTCTATGTTCAGCTTTTTGAGAAAGTGTCAAACTGCCTTTCAGAATGGTTGTAACATTTTACAATCCTATCAACAATGTGTAAGAGTTCCTTTCTTACCACATCCTCTCACACATTTATAATTTGCTGGCCTGTTACACTTTGCCACTCTTACTGGAGTGAGATGATACCTATTGTGCTTTTGATTTGCATCTCTCTTATTGCAAGTGATTTTGAGAATTTCTTAGTGTATCTGTTTGCCATTCAAATATCTTCTTCTGTGAAGTCTTTCCATGTCTTTTGCCTATTTTGTAATTGGGTTTTCAGTCTTTTTCTTGTGAAGGCCCAGGAGTATTCTGTAAACTTTCATTATGAGATGCTAGTCTGACATGGTGTTACCAAATGTTTGTTCCCAGTTGGTAGGTTTTCTTTTCACCCTGTTGGAAAAAGTTTTTGATGCACACATGGATTTAATCTTTAGAAGGTCCCATTCATTAATTTTTTTTTCATTTTTTTAAAAATTTGTATCTGTGTGTGTGGTACAGGAGGAGATTACTTAAAAGTTACAGTATGGGGGTTTTTTTATTGAGAAAAAACATATTGGGGGTACAAGGAGGTGAGGGTTGGGGGCAGAAGGGTGAGGATGGGCAGGGATGCAGTTGGAGAGCTGCAGAAATTGGTTGATGGGGGGAGCAGGTGAAGGAAATGAAAATGATCGAATGAGGACCAGATGCTACAGGAAAATGACAAGCATTTTCCCATGGTAATTAAGTCAACAGTCTTATTGATTTGGGAACTGGATGCCGACTTTCTGGCTTCTTCATGCTGAACAAGGGTGTTGATGTGAAGAGGGAAAGGGAGGACACTTTATCACCTTACTGGTGAACTTGGGTTAAGGCTGTTTGCCTTCTTGTTCTGTTAGAAGATATTTTCCTGTCATTTGCTCCCCTCTGGACTGCAAAGTGTTTTCCCAGGTGGGTCCAGTGGGGATGGCTGGTTGAACCCAGAGGCTCCATCCTCCTTTGCTTCTTTAGCTGGCAGTTGTATTTCCTTTTTGTCACTGGCACTGGGTTCGGGGTCAGGTCTGAAGTAAAACTCAGTGGTAAGGTTACCTATAGGAAAGGGAGCAAACATAGAGAGAACAAACTTGTGAGTTACAAATAGAGGGGTTTTGGAGGTGTTGCTTTCAGGTTTACTGGGGGAGAGGGTGGCAGAAAGCTGCCTAGATAAAATTATCTGGATATCCTAGGCATTTTTTTTCCTACCCGGGGATCAGATGGCACAATTTGGGGACTGAGGAGCTCACCCTGAGGCTCGCCCTGAGCCGAGGGCCGAAGACACCCTGCCCCAGGCAGAAGGCCATGACGGCTTGCCCCGAGCCGAGGGCTGAAGACAGCCCGACCCGAGCAGGGCAACACCCCCCATGGGCTGGCTGGTACACTCCCCTCTAATTGCCCCAACCCCAATCTGGTCTCCTCACCTGACTGAGGACCGTGTGGCCAGGGACAGCGTCTCCAATTCCAGCACCACCACTTTTACCCCCCCCCCATAAGTGGTCATACTATAATTTGAAGTAGGTGTCACTGCCCTCCCCCTTTATAAATGGCAAAGGGAACCTGAAAATTGTGAACAAGCTCCCCCCAGGTCTAAACAACTTTTGGCAGAAGTATTCAACAGATCAAAATATGTGATGCATTTAGGATGTCAGTCCTCTTGGACATGCTGCCACTGTTAAGTGTTATCAAGTAGACAACTCACAGTGACTTTCAACAATCCCTTGTAAAGGTGATCATCTCTGGTTTTCCAAGGAAACCCAAACCTGCAGGCAGTGGGGCACACGTCCCCCCCCCACGGGTGGTTGGGCGAACGTCGTATCTATCCTGAGGGTGGCCGGCAGGCTCACACCATCCCCCAACACAGGTGACTGGGAGGCGCTCACCATCTCCCGCGTGTCATTTCTCACGCTGGCAGCCGGCAGGCACATGCCATCTTGTGCATGAGCAGCCTGCAGGCGCCATCCCCCAGTGGGGGTGGCCGGTGGGCGCGGGTCATCTCTCTGCGGGCATGCGTCATCTCTTGGCAGGCGCACGTCTTCTCTTGTGCAGGCAGCCGTCGGGTGCACACCATCCCCCAGCATGGGCACCCAGCAGGCGCACGCCATCTCCCACACAGGTGACTGGCGGGCTCACGCCATCTCGCGCATGGGCAGCAGGCGAGCGTGTGACATCTCCCCGTGGGCAGCCGCTGGGCGCATGCCATCTCCCAAGTGTCACCTCCGACACGGGTGGCTGGCAGGCGTGCATCATCTCACATGCAGGCAGCCTGTGGGTGCACGCAGGTGGCTGCCAGGTGAGTGCCATCTTCTATGCGGGTGGCCGGCGGGCACAAGCCATCTCCCGCGGCTGGCGGTCACGCTTCATCTCATGCGTGGGAGGCCAGTGAATGCCCGCTTCCCCTGCCGCTGCCATCTTGGCTCCAAGAATTCTCCCCAGAACAAGTCCACTTTGCTGCAGTGTGGAAGTTTCACTGCACCAGTCCTGGGGACGCTTGGTGCCCACTCTCCATCCTGGGTGAGGGATTCCATAGGTTCCGGCTGTGGGAGCTTCATGGAGCTGCGGCTGCGGTGAGGCGCAGTGCGGGCTCTGCGGGAAGGGGTTGGGAGCTGCGGCACTCACCCCTTCTTCCTTGGGAATCCTTGAATTCCTGTTGTTGAGCCTCAATCATCACTGAAGACCAGTCATCAACTGTTTAACTGTTCAATTATCAATAAACAGAAGTCTGTAGAAGGCCATAGTGGCCCTGTTCCAAGTGGTCCTCTGCTCCCGCAGCTCACCACATTGTCTCTGCCTCCACCGCCATCTTGGATCCCCCATTCATCAATTTTATTGTCTTCAGACTGTGCGGGTTTTGCTGTATTTGTCAGTCTCTTTATACCTTGGGCAAGCACTTGTTAAGTTTGATCCCAGTTTGTCTCTTATGAATTTTATGATTTGGGGCTTTACGCCCAGGTCTCTGATTCACCTAGAGTTGATTTTTGTGTATGGTGTGAGACGTGGATCCTGATTCAGCTTTCTGCAGGTGGAAGTCCAGTTTTGCCAGCACCATTTGTTGAAGAGGTTGTCCTTTCCCCATTTGATAGCTTTGATTTCCTTGTCAAATATCAGTTGACCATAGATAGTTGGGTCTAATTCTGGGTTCTCAATTCTGTTCCATTTGTCTTTGTGTCTGTCATTGTACCAGTACCATGCTGTTTTGGTTACTACTGCTGTGTACTAGGTTTTGAGGTCAGTGAGTGCTATCCCATTTCATTTGTGTTTATCAGAAGTGTTTTACTTATTTGGGATCTTTTGGCTTTCCAAATAAATTTGGCAGTTTCCCATTCAAATCTCCTTGAAAACTGAATTTGGTAACAGGGTTGGGATTGCATTGAATATGTAGACTGCTTTTGGTAGGATTGTCATTTTCATGATATTGAGTCTTCCTGTCCATGAACAGGTCACGTTTCCGCATTTCTTTAGATCTTTTATTGTGTCTTACAGAAATGCTCTGTAGTTTTGTTTGTATAGGTCTTTTGTGTCTCTAGTTAAGTTCTCTCCCAAGTATCTCAATTTGTGGTTGGCTATTGTAAATGGTATCGCTTTCTTGATTTCCTTCTCTGTGTTCTCTTTTTTCCTGTAGAGGAATCCTATTGATTTTTTTATATTAATCTTATTCCTGCCACTCTACTGAATTAGCCTACTAACTCCAACATATTTTTTTGGTTGAGTTTTTGGGGTTTTCTGTGTACACTATTATATCATCTGCATATAGCAACAGTTTGACCATCTCTTTGCAGATCTGGAGGCCTTTTATTTCCTTCTCTTGTTGTATTGCCCTAGCAAGCACTTCAAATGCAATATTGAATAGAATTGGTGACATTGGGCATCCTTGTCTGGTCCCTGTTTGCAAGGGAAATGTTTTTAGTCTTTCTCCATTGAGAATGATGTTGGCTCTTGGGTTTGCATACAGACTTTTCACCATGTTGAGGAAATTCCCTTCTATTCCAGTTTTGCTGAGTGTGTTTATCAGGAAGTGGTGTTGTATTTTGTCAAGTGCTTTTTCTGCATCATTTGCTAAGATCATATGGTTCCTTTTTTTCATAATATGGTTCTTGTTGTTAATAGTGTTAGTTACATTGTTTTTCTTATGTTAAACCATCCTTGCATATCTGTTACAAATCCCACTTGGTCATGCTGAATTACTTTTTTATGTGGTTTTGGATTTTATTGGCTAGGATTTTTTAAGGATTTTTGAATCTATATTCATGAGAGATATTGGTCTGTAGTTTTCTTTCTTGGTAATATCTTTCCCTGGTTTATCTATTGGGGTTATGCTTATTTCATAGACTGACTCTGGAAGTATTCCTTCTTTTTCAATTTTTTTAAATAATTTAAGTAGAATTGATGCTAATTCATCTCTGAATGTTTGGTAGAATTCAGTTGTCCAGGACTTTTTTAATAGGGATGTCTTTATATGACCTTTTCGATTCCTTCTCTTGTGGTGGGTCTGTTCAAGTATTCTATATCTGTCCTTGTCAATCTGGGTAGAGAAAGCATTTCAAGGAACTTGTCCATTTCCTTTAGGTTTATAATTTATCGGAGTATAGCTTTGAGCTGTGGTGCTGGAGAAGAGTATTGAGAATACCATGGACTGCTAGGAAAACAAACAGATTTGTCCTGGAAAGCGTTAAACCGGGTGGCTCCTTGGAGGCAAGGATTCTGCGGCTCCTTCTAACATACTTTGGACATGTTTTGAGGAGACACCGGTCCTTGGAGAAGGACATCATGCTTGGGAGGGTGGAGGGACAGCGCAGGAGGGGTGGATTGATTCAGTGACTGGGATAATCAGGATGGGAGTGTCAGAGACAGTGCGACTGGCACAGGACAGAGCAGAGTTTAAAGCTGTTGAACATAGGGTCACTATGAGTCTCAAGCAACTGGACGGCACATTACAACAACAACATAGCTTTTCATAGTTTTCTGATATTATCGATTTAATTTCCTCTGGTTCTGTTGTGATGTCACCTCTATCATTTCTTAATTGAGTTATCTGTGTCTTCTCTTTTTTTTCTTTTGTTAAATTTGCCAGTGGTTTGTCAATTTTATTGATCCTTTCAAAAAACGAACTCCTGGTCTTATTGATGGTTTCAACTGTTTTTCTATTTTCTATCTCATTGATTTTGGCTCTTGTCCTTATAATTTCTTTTCTTCTAGAGGCTGTAGGATTAAATTGTTTTTCTTTTCCTATTTGCTAAAGGTGTTGAGCTAGATCTTTGATTCTTCTTCTTTCTTCCTTTTTTATATGTGTGCCTATTACTATGACCTTCCCCATGAGGACTGCCTTAGCTGTGTCCCAGAGGGTTTAGTATGCTGTATTTTCATTATCATTTGTTTCAAGGAACTTTTTTATTGTATTCTTTATTTCTGTTATAACCCAATCATATTCTAGTAGAGAGTTATTTAGTTTCCACATGGGTAGTTTTGTAAGCTTTACTCTCCTGTGATTAATTTCTAGTTTTATGGCATTGAGGTCTGATAAAATACTTTGTATTATTTCAATGTTTTTTAATTTGTTGAGTCTTGCTTTGTGTCCTAATATATGATCAATTCTGGAGCGTGTACCATGTGCACTTGAGAAGAAAGTGAATTGAGTTGTAGTCGGGTGTAGCACCCTCAATACATCCACAAGGTCAAGTTGGCTGACTGTAAAGTTTAGATCTTCTGCATCTTTGTTGAGTTTCTTTTGAATTGACCTATCCTTGGTATTAGTGGTGTGTTAAAATCTCCTACCACTTTTGTGGTGCTCTCTGTTTCTCTCTTCAATTCTGTTAACTGTTGTTCTATATATTTTGCATGTCTATTATTTGAAGCATAAATGTTGATCTATGTTATGTCTTCTCAATATATTGTGCCTTTAAGCAGTGTGTAATACCCCTCCTTATATTTGATAGTGGTTTTCATTCTGAAATCTTTTTTATCAGATTCTAATGTATCACCACTCCTGCTTTTTTGAGGTTGTCATTTTCTTGATATATTTTTCCCCCCTGCCTTTGATCTTCAGTCTGCCTTTCTCTTCATTTTTTAGATGTATCTCTTGTAGGCAACATATTGATGGGCTTTGTTTTCTTATCTGTTCTGCTACTCTTTTTCTCTTAATTGGTGCATTACAGCCATTCACATTAAGTGTGTTTATTGTCAGGCCAGGTTTTATTTTTGCCATGTTTCTTTTTCTGTTTGTATTGTTTTGTTTTGTTTTCTGGTTACTATGGTCCATGCACTTCCCTTTAGTGCCTCCATGTGCAGGACTTCACTGAAAATTTCATGTAGTCTTGTTTTTACAGATTCCTTAAGATCCTTTTTTTCTTTAAAGAATCTAATTTCCCATTCATATTTGATGGAGAGCTTTGCTGAACATAGGATCCTTGGCTGGCAATTGTTATCTTTCAGCATGATTTCTGCTGAGAAATCAGAATGTAATCTAATTGTTTTCCCTTTGTAGGTAACTCTTTCTTTTT
The DNA here is from genome assembly GCF_000299155.1 of Elephantulus edwardii. Classification (NCBI taxonomy): domain Eukaryota; kingdom Metazoa; phylum Chordata; class Mammalia; order Macroscelidea; family Macroscelididae; genus Elephantulus; species Elephantulus edwardii. The sequence goes on along the minus strand of NW_006399781.1, from coordinate 10,640,435 downwards.
CTCATGCTGCTTATAGAATTATATTCTTGTCTTTTAATCTGGAGAATTTGACTATGATACATCTTGATGTTTTTCTTTTTTGGGGTCTAGTCTGTTTGGTGTTCTCTGCTCTTCTTGAATGTGAATGTCCCCATTCTTCAAAATAGCTGGGAAGTTTTCTTCTAGTACTTCTTCCACAATCTTTTAAGTGATTTCCCTGTCACTCCTCTGTTCTGGAATTCCAATCGTATATATGTTATTCTGTTTGATGTCATCCCACATGAGAATAGTATTTTCTTCATTTTCTTTGTCTCATCTCTCATTTTTCTTCCAATATTTTTTTCTAGTGAGGCTCTTGTCTTCCAGCTCATTGACCCTCTGTTCCATCTCTTCAGTTCTACTTTTTTGTCCTACCAGCATGTTGGACACTTCTGCTATTTTGGTCTTAATATTCTGGATTGCATTTTCATGCTTTTCTGTTATTTCCAATACTGTGTTGCCTGTACCCTTTCTGTCTTGTGATGATTTTTTTTAAGTTCCTGTATCTCTTTTTTCTATTCTATCAATTCTTTTTTTCATCTTTTGCATTTTCATCCATAGCTTTTCAAGTTTCTACTCATTCATGTATTTCTTCTGGACTGTTGTCTCTATTTGCTCTCTTACTGACTTCCATTGTTTCTTCCCACATGTGTATCTTTTTCTGTAGTTGATCAAATAATTCTACATAGACATATTTCTTCTGGTTCTTTCTCTCTCTCTGATTTATTCATTGGTTCTGGTTTGGGTTTTTTTAGGAGAAGTGTTATTTTGTTTTTTTTTTTATAATGGCTGATGTGGATTGCTCCTTTTTTGACATTATGGAAGTCTTAGTAGATATCAGGCTATTGTAATGATAAAATTACCCAGAGCATGCCAATGTTTTGAGACGCACCTATATGTTTGTGCTCCCTTCTTGCAGTTTTCCCCCAAAAGTACCTTAATGACAAAAGCACCTAATGGTAGGAGGAAGCCTGTTGTGCCCTTCTAGATGAGGCTTCTCACCTCCCTTGAGATTCCCAGGTCCTCTTGTTGCTTGAGCTTAAGGGATGCCACGTGGTCAAGCTAGACAGCTGTTGAGTGGGGGTTTTTTCCCCTTCAAAGTACCTTAATGACAGAGAAAGAAGCCTGTTATTCCCTTCTGGAAGTGGTTTCACACCTCCCTTGAAGTGCCCAGGTCCTCCCTGTTGCTTGAACTTAAGGGGTGCCACGTGGTCAAGCTAGACAGTAGGGTTTTTTTCCCAGAAGTGCTTAGTTAATCAACTGGAACGGATTTATGGCTTCTGACTATGCGTGGCAGCCATGATAAAGATTTTCGTGTTTTTCAAGGTAAAAATTAATGCAAAAAGATTGAACAAATTACCTAATCATATATTCCTTATAAACAGTTCTTTCCTTCATCTGTTCCAATGCAGTGTTCATTATTTATCCCCTCTTTTCTTAGATTTCTCCCAACCTTCATGTCAGTACTGTTTTATAACAGTGGTGTTATGCAGTAATTGTCCTTTTCTGACTGAGATATTTCACTCAGCATAATGTCCTCCAGGGTCACCCATGTTTTATGAGTTCCTTGTTTTCCAGATCTGTGCAGTATTCCATTGTGTGAATATACCATAGTTTTTCTATGCATTCATTTGTTTATGGGCACTTGGGTTGCTTCCATCTCTTTGCTATTGTGAACAATGCAGCAATAAACATTGGTGTGCATATATCTAGGGGGCAGCTCTGGTTTATTTAGGGCATATATCCTAGTAGTGGAATTGCTGAGTCAAATCGTATTTCTATTTCCAACTTTTTGAGAAAGCACCATAGTGCCTTCCATAGTGTTTGCAGCATTTTACACTCCCACCAACAGTGAATAAGGGTTGTAATCTCTCCACAACCTTGCCAGCATTTGTTGTTTGCTGCTTTGTTGAATTTTGCTCTTGTTACAGGGGTGAGATAATATCTCATAGTTGCTTTGATTTGCATCTCTTTGAGAGCTATGGATTTGGAACATTTCTTAATGTGTTTGTTTACCATCTGAATGTCATCTTTGGTGAAGTGTCTATTCATATCCTGTGCCCTTTTGTGATTGAGTTGTTTACTCTTTTTCTTATTGAGGTGCTAGAGTATTCTATAAATTTTAGATATAAGTCCCTTATCAGATATGTGATTACCAAATACTTTTTCCTAGTCTACCGTTTTCCTTTTTTACCCTGTTGGAGAAGTTTCTTCATGTCCATAAGGATTTGATTCTTAGAAGGTTTGATTCATCTGTTTCATTCTCCCCTGGTTGTAGATTTTTCAGAATGTTTGGAAGACTGTTCATGTTGTGGATTAGAGCTTCTAGAGTTCTTCCAAGCTTTTCTCTGATGAAGTTTATAGTCATTGATTTTACTCTTAGGTCCTTGGTCCACTTTGAATTGGTTTTTGTATATGGTATGAGGTGTGGATCTTGCTTATGTTTTCTACAGATAGTTTTCCAATTTTGTCAACACCATTTGTTAAAAAGGTTTTCATTCCCCCATTTAACTAATTTCACCTCTTTGTCAAAAATCAGTTGACCATAGATAGATGAGCTGATTTCTGGGTTCTCAATTCTATTCCATTGATCTGTGCATTTGTCACTGTACCAGTACCACTGTCTTGATCACCATGGCTATGTAATAAAATTTGAGATAAGGAAGTGAGATGCTTCAGAAGGTAGTGTTTCTCTTTTTCAGGAGTTTAAATGATAATTGGACTCTCATAAAGCTGTCAAAGAGTGGCTATCTCGTCTGTCACAGGCACTCAACCAAACATCTAATCCTGTAGTTTATATATCACTAGTTTCATTTTTTAGATGAGTTACAGAAAAATTAAGTGAATTTATCTAAAGCCACACTAGTAGCGAGGATCAGAAAATCCAGTTAATCTTCCTAATTTTAATAAAGGATTGTGATGGCCTAGTGGATAAGGAGTTGGGCTGCCAACCCAAAAGCAGGTGGTTCAAATCCACCAGCTGCTTGTGGGGTGGAATTGACAGTTTCCTCTCATGCAATTGACACCCTCTGAAAACCTGCTGGAGGGAGCTATGAGTGAGTTCCAACTCTGTCACGATAAGAGATGGTTTCCTTTTAATAGAAAGATGCCCTACTGGTATAGTGAGTAACATGGTAGGCTGTGAACCAAAAGGTTGACAGTTCCAATCTGCCAGACCCTCTGAGGGAGAAAAATGAATAGTCTCCTAATGGGAAAATGTATAACTTTGGAAACCAAAGAAAGGGTCACAATGAGCTGAAATCAATTTGATCACAATAGATTTGGTTTTGTTATTTTGAAACCAAAAAACCTACTAGAAAGTAACTTTTTAGAGACTTCTACTTGCTCCTTCCTTTAGATCTTTCTTATTTGACCAAAAAGTCAATATGGAAATCATCCCATTTGCTAAATACAGTTACATGAGGTTCAAAAAATCAATCACCAAAAATACAGGGATATGCTATTGAAAGATAGAGAAAATGTGGTACAAAAAAAAAAAAAAAAAAAAAAGACAAAGGAAAAGAAAATGCCTGTGATGAGCCTTCAGAACTAGTTCTCAAATCTATGAGGATTGCAAGTAATATAATGCACAGTGTGTTGCACTACTAACGAAAAGGTTGGTGGTTTGAATCCACCAGCTCCTCTGAAGGAGAGGATGGGCAGACTATTCCCATTAGATGTTCAGTCTTGGAAATCTGATGGAGGATTACAGTGAATTGGAATCAACTGGCCAGTAATTGTTTTCAATGTGTGATAAGGAGGACTGTTAGGGGGGAGCTCTGGAGGCCTAGGGGCAAGAAGCTGGACAGCAATCCCAAATGTACATGGTCAAATACGGTTGGGTGCTGTTAAGTCTCAGTAGCTCTGAAGCCCGTTCTATCCTGAGCCAGTCTCACTGTCTCTGACACACCTATCCCCATTGCCCTAGTTACTGTGTCAATCCATCTCATCCACAGTCTTCCTCTCTTATGGTTTTCCTACATCCTTCCAAGCATGTTGTCTTCTCCAAGGACTGGTCCCACCTGGCAACGTACCTAAAGTATGTTAGACAGAGCTTCAGAATCCTTGCCTCCAAAGAACAACCTGGTTTCACCCACTCCAGGATAAACATATTTGTTTTCTAGCAGTCCATGATATAGTCAATCCTCTTCTCAAGCACCACAATTCAAAGGCATCAATTCTTCTTCTATCATCCTTAGTCATTCTCCAGCTCTCTGATGCATAACAAGTAATTGCAAAGACTACGGCCAGGATCAGGCACACCCTAGTCTCCAGATGAACATCATTGCTCTCAATACTCTGGTGAGGTCCTTGACAACAGATTTTCCCAATTTAATTTGTTGTGCTTTTTTTAGTTCCTGGCTGCTGTTACCAAGAGTGTTGGTTGTGGAACCAAGCAAGCTAATGCTATTAAACAATCTCAATCTCTTCACTGTCTATCATGCTGCTTCCAGTTGGCCCAGTGGTGAGTATCTTTGTTTTCTTGATGTTTAGCTTCAAAACATATTAAAGGCTGCAGTCCTTGACCTTCTGTAGCAAATGTCTCAGGTCCTCCGCAGTTTCAGCAAGCAAGGTTGTATCATCTGAATAAGCAGGTTGGTTGTTGACTGTTCCTCAAAACCTGATGCCACATTCCTCCTCATAAAGCACAGTCTTCTGGATGATCTGTTCTGCATACAGATTGAAAAGGAATGGAGATAGGACACATCCCTGTCATACACCTATCCTAATCTTGAACCATGCAGTGTTTCCTTGCTCTGTTCTGATGAGTGCCTACTGATCCAAGTATAGATTTTGCATAAGCATAATCAAGATAAATGTTAAGAGTGCCCCACAATCGATCAGTTCTGGTTGAGGCTTGGCACCACCTGGTAGAAATACCTATTCTGGCTTTACGTGCCGGTCAGCGGTAATTCCAAGGATTGTTGATAGAAATTACACATCCGCTGCAATGACTTGTTTTGTTGATACACCCTAAGATCAGGTCTCTACCTCAAAGCACCCACAGAAACTTTACAAAGGACACTGTAACTGTATTCACAGAAGTTAGTGCCACGATTTGAACTGACTTGTTCTAGTCAAGTTCTCTGCTAAGAATTTGCATTTTCACACCAGATATAATAAGTCCAAAATTACATTTTAACAAAGAGATGCTTATATATTTCTCTCATTCCAGCAGGTTCAGTTGATCCTTACACATACTTAACAACCGTATTAAAATATAGATTATGATTTACTATATCTGAGATGGAAATGGAAATTCTCAAGGAGTCAAACGAAAAGGAACTCATTAAAAACACTGGTTAGTACTATGAAACTATTTGTTGGTGCTTTCATAACAGTACTTTTTGGTTTTATTCAGAGTTCCATAAAACAAATTAACTATAATATTTATATTTCTTTAAATATTAAACTGCTCAATATTTAAATATTGAGAAGTGTGGTGGTGGGAATGCAGGAATCGTGGCAAGCTTTTAGAGTCGACTGCTTATCCAGGAATGTGTTTGACGTGCAGGTTTGCTCTGTCCCTGGAGTGAGGCTAGCCAGCCTGGGCCTAGGGTTTGAACCAGGAGGCGGCCTTAAGCCCAAGTCAGCTGGGAAGAAGTGGCCATGTTGTAATGTGGTAATGGGCACCCATGGTGGACAGTGTTGGCTGGAGCTTCCCGACTAAATCAAGCCTGGAAGCAGGAGCGGCATCCACTTCCAAAATGGCTTGCCTCCGGAAACTCTACGTACAAACAGTGCTTAGGCTGTTCATTCATAGGGTCGCTATGCGTTATCTACGACTCGACGGCATTAAACAACAACAACAACATATTTAAATAGGGAGCTTGGGTGGCTTAGTAGTAAGGAGTTGTCCTGTCAATTCAAGCATGTTGTTTGAAAGCACCAGCTGCTCTGAGGGAGAAAGACAGGCAAACACTTCCACTGTGGTTTACCGCCTCTGAAAACCCACTGAAAGGTCAAGTGGGGTCAGTTCTGACCTTATGGTTTTGTTGTTGTTATGTGCTGTCAAATCGACTATGACTCAGATTTGATGGAACACAGCAATATTTAAATATGTAGATATATATAATTCTTTTTAACTTTTCATCTTTTTCCTTTCAAGAGAGGATCCCTTTGGGGAGATGACTTTCTAATAAATCTAGCATTACCATTTTACCCTCAAAAAAACGTAGATATATTTTAAACTTAAATATTTAACATAAATTTTAATTTAAATTTTAAATTATATTTCCATTTAAACTGAATTTTTATTAAATTTATATTTAACATTTTTATCTTCTTTGTAAAATATATTTAAATTTACAAGTTTAAATTCAAATATACATTTTCTTTCCATATTTAATATAAATTTTAATTTATTAAACTGCTCCTTATATATTATATCAAACAAGGTAGAGATAAGAAACAAAAGTGTAAGACAAGGCCCTCTATCTATGGTCAGCTGGTATTCAATGGGAAAACAATAAACACTTCAACAAATGGTGCTGGCAAAACTGGACGACTACCTGCAGAAAACTGAAGCAGGATCCACATCTTACACTACAAAAAAAACAACTCAAGGTGGATCAAGTCTAGGAGCAAAGCCCAAAACCATAAAAAACACAAGAGACAAAATGGGACCAAGCTTAAAAGGTCTAGCCCATGTTCTAAAGAGACTGACAAATACAGCCAGAAATGCACAACCAAGAGAGGATAAAATTGATGAATGATATTTTCTAAAGATTAAATCCCTGTGTGCATCAAAAACATTTTCCAATTATTGTGAAAGAAAACCTACTGACTGGGGAAAAAGCATTTGCAATACCATCTCAGACAAGGACCACGTAACAAAAGTTTATAGAGTACTACAGGGCCTCCACAAGAAAAAGGCTACTCTGATAAACCAATTACAAAATGGACAAAAGACATGGAAAGACTTTTCACAGAGGAAGACATTCAGATGGCCAACAGACACATGAAGAAATGCTCAAAATCGCTGGAAATAAGAGAGAACTAAATCAAAACCCAGTAGTGGGTTTAACAGGACAGCAAGCAATAAATGTTGGAGAGGACTTAGAGAAATTGAAACTCTTATACGCTGTTGGTGGGATTGTAAAATGGTACAACCACTCAGGAAGGCAGTTCAGTGTTTCCTCAAAAAGCTGAACATAAACATTCCATACAACCCAGCTATTCCACTGCTAGTAATACACCCAAGGAAATCAGAACTGAGACACAAATGGACATTTGTTCACTAGTGTTCATAGCAGCATTATTCACAATTACAAGAACATAGAAACAGCCCAGATAGCTAGCCACAATTGAATGGATCGTGACATTGTGATACATTCACATGATGAAATACTATGCAGCAGCACTCAGGAGCAACGATTTTGAAAAATACTAAATAATTTGGAAGAGACTGCTCAAGAGCTTATAATGAGTGAACTAACTCAATCTCATAAGGACACATATTGCATAAGTCCATTATTGTAAAAACAGAATAACCAGTAAAACATGTATGAGGGTCTAAAGGAGGATGGAATGGGAGCAGAGGAATGAGGGTGGGCAGGGGAGAAATCACAGGGGTTGCACGAATTGGTGGGTATAGGGAGGGAATAAAGGAAATAGGAAAGATCCAGCAGAGACCTGAAAAGACACGATAAGGGTGGTTATAGTTCAATGGTGATTAATTTTATCAAACAAAATAAATGTATGGGAATGAGTGTATGGAACACAATGTGAATGAAAGGGAAATGTGAAACACAATGTATAAGAATTTTGTATGCAAATCACTACAAATTTTTTTTATTAATTTTAATGAACATTTACAGAGACCTTGGATCTCCATTCACTCACTGATGCACTCCTCTCCCTGCCCACCCCTCACCCCACCCCCCAGCCCGCTTCTCTCTTTGGAAAGAAAAAAGAAAAATTCCTCCATTGGTATACAATACCCCATGCCTCCCCTTCTGCCCCCTGCAAAATAATTTTCAAGCGTGAGGTAAAGAAAAAATGAAACTTTAGTTACGTGAAGTTGAAATTATCATCTATCTAGAAATATAATTAAATCCAGAAGATAACCTATGAGAACCAATAAGAAAGTACAAGTGTGACGTATGTATAAGATCAGAGTATCTACACCAATAGCCTTTCTCATAGGACCCTAAACAACTGGAAAATATGATTTAAAACAAAATGTTACAATAATAACAAAAAAATGTAAGATTTCAGAAATTATTGAAGAGTAAAGAAGACATCTTATTAAAAAACAAATGACTAATAGAAACCCTATGGACAACAGAGATGAACGCTGTCCTATTCTGTGCCATCCTCACAATCTCTGACACATTCTTGCCCATTACAGTAGTCACTATGGCAGATTATCCTGGAGGCTGGGCTCTATGAGGACAAATGTGGCATCAGTTTTGGAGGAAGACTCATCAACAATCTGTGATATGCAGATGATACAACCCTGCTTGCTGAAACTGAGAAGGACCTGAAACACTTGCTGCAGAAGGTCAAGAACTGCAACCTTCAGTATGAATTGAAACTCAACATCAAGCAAACAGATTCTCACCACTGGGCCTATTGGCAGCATCATGATAGACGATGAAGAGATTGAGATTGTTGACAGATTCTGTTTACTTGGCTCTACAATCAACATTCTTGATACTAGAAGCCAGGAAATTAAAAGATGAATTGCATTGGGAAGATCTACTGTCAGAGTCCTCTCCAAAGTACTGAGGAGCAACCACGTTAGTCTGGATGGTCTTTGCAATTACTTGCTATGCATCAGAGAGCTGTACAATGACCAGGGATGGAGATGATAGAAGGAGAGTTGATGCCTTTGAGTAGGGTGCTGGAGAAGAGTATTGAATATACCATGGACTGCTAAGAGAACAAACAATTTTGTCCTGGAGAGGGCGAAGCCAGGCTGCTCCTTGAAGGCAAGGATTCTGAAGCTTCATCTGACATACTTTGGACATGTTGCAGGGATGGATTGATTCAGTCACTGGGGTAATGGAGATAGGTGTGTCGGAGACAATAAGTTTGGCAAGGGATAGAACAGGGTTTAGGGCTTTTGTACATAGGGTCGCTATGAGTCACAGGCACATAGCAACAACAATATGGCAGTCTACCAGGCTGAGGGTCTTCCTCTCTTTTGTTGTCCCTCCATCTTCCAAGCATGGTGTCACTCTCCAGGGAATAGCCTTTTTTGCAACGTGCCCAAGGTTTATGAGATTAAGCCTTATCATTTTTTCCTCCCAAGAGCACATTGACTGCATTTCCTCTAAGACTTATAAGTTTGTTCTTTTGCCCATCCGTGAGATATTTGGTACTCTTCTCCAATGCCACAGCTCAAAGGCATCAGTTCTTCTTCTTCTATCATTATTCATTTTCTAGCTCTCAGATGCATAGCAAGTAATTGGAAAGACCATGACCTGAATCAGAAATACCTTAGTCCTCAAACTGACATCTTTGCTCCTCAATAATTTGGAGAGGCCCCTGACTGCAGACCTTCCTGGTGCAATAAGTCTTCTGATTTCCTGACTGCTAGTATCAAGTGTGTTGACTGTAGTTCCAAGTACAACATGGACCATTTCAATCTTTTTTCCATCTGTCATGATGTTGCCTATTGGTCCTGTGGTAAGAATTTTTGTTTTCTTGATGTGGAGATGCAATATATACTGAAGGCTGTAATCTTTGATGTTCTGTAGCAAATACTTCAAGTTCTCCTCACTTTCCACAATCAAGTTTGTGTCATGTGTATAACAAAGATTATTGATGTCTTTCTTCCATCCTTATACTACGTTCTTCTTCATGTTGTCCAGCTCAGCACATAGATTAAATGACTATGGAGAAAGCATACAACCTTAAGTCACACTTTCCCCAATTTGAAACCACATAGTGTTCCTTGCTTTTATCTCACAACAGCCTCTTAGTCTAGGTATAGGTTTCACATGAGTACAATTAAATTTTCTGAGATTCACATTCTTCTCAATGTTAGCAATAACTTCTTTTTTAAAAAATGAGGGGAGGGAAAAAAAGCAATAACTTCTTATTATCCAAACAGGTCAAATGCCTTTGCATAGTCAATAAAGCATAAATAAGCATTCTTTTGGTATTTTTTGCTTTCAGCCAGGAATCATCTGACATGTACCTGGTTAACAACAATATTATAAATTTGACCCTTCTCCCCAGTTAACCAATAACATTTGTCACAATCAAAAATGAAAATTTACAAAGATTTTTTAAATATTTTTATTTTAATTGTAATTTTAACAAAAGTTTACAGAAAACTTAGCCTTTTTTATTCATTCATTATTGCACACTTTGCAGCCTTTCCCTCCCTCGTTTCACTTTTTTAAAAACTTGTTCATTCATTGTTGCACAATTACCTACCCCCAGAACTCTTTGCAATGTACCTCTTATTCTGGGCTGCTGTTGTATGTATAATGCCTAATTGTATGTTCCTTTTAAACAGTTCTTTCTTTCATTTGTTCCAAGGCAGTGTTTATCTTTCCACTCTTATCCTATTCAAGGAGATAGATAGAGAGATAGACAGATAGAGAGAGAGAGAGAGAGAGAGAGAGAGAGAGAGAACACAGACAGCTCTACAACTTATTTAGAACCATAAAACCTCACAAATAACTAAGTCAACCTTAGACAAAGAATAAAGAGATATATATCAGTCAAGGTTCAACTAGAGAAACAGAACCAGTAATAGATATGTATTAAGAGATTTATTCTAAAAAATACATTTATACACTCGTGGATGCAGTCTGTACAAGTCCAGATCCGTAGGGCAGGTCACCAGGAAAGACAACTGATAACTCCAAGTTGAGGGTGGAAGCTGCTGTCTGCAGGTAGGATTCCCTACTCTTGATTTTTCTTTTCTTGCTGTGATCCAACTAGCACAAGAGGAGATTGCCCCTCCTTCTCCAGCAAAACATCTAGTGGATTCAAACCACACATCTTCAGTATTGCAGTGCAGCTTCTTTACCACTGGGCCACCAATGCTCCCTTTTGTCTGAGGGGGTTTTTTCCCTACTCTTGAAAGTCCACACTTAGAAGCTTTCTATTGGTTGAATTAGGCAAATCCATATTATCCAGGAGAATCCCCTTTGCGTAAAATTAATTGGATTTTAATCATACCTACAAATACCTTCACAGCAATGACTAGATTTGTGTTTAGTTCAAAACTGAGGATTAGAACATAGTTGATCCACCCCAAAAGGCCATCACAGGGTTTTTTTAAAGGCACAGAAATAATTAGTGTCTTAATTATCTAGTGCTAAAAGGAAAACAAACAAAAGAGCCTAAAAGTGGATGGTGAAGGACATCATGTTCAGTCAAGCAGTTATTAGTCAAATTGACTATGACGTATAGCAACCCTAAGAACAGGTTCAAATCTTGCTCACTCCTGAGCTCTTCTCAGGCTCTCTGCCATGCTTAAGCTGATTGTTGCATTCAATTATGTAGATCATAGTAAATTATGGATAACATTGAGAAGACTTGTAACTGCAGCCCATTTAATCGTGCTCATGCAAAACCTATTCATAACCCAAGACGTAGCCATTTGACAAGGGACGCTGCATAATAAAAAACCAAGAAAGAAGTGTATCAGGGTGTGTTTTCTCCATACCTGTTCAATCTGTAGAGAACTCTGATGTCTTAGAGGTAAGGCACTATGCTGTCAGTTCTAATCCACCAGCTCCTCCATGAGCGAAAGACAGTTAATCTCTTCCCTTGCCATTTACAGCCTCTGAAAACCCACTGAAGGACCAGCTATCAGTTGATTATCACTCAACTGCCCGTAACAACAACAATAATAAAATATTCACTCTGTATTATGAACAAGTTATTCCAGAAGCTGGACATCAATGAATGTGGCATCAGTGTTGGAGACTCATCAACAACCTGTGCTTTGAAGATGACACAACCTTCCTTGCAGAAAGTAGACTTGAAGTGTGGGAAGCTGAATATCCGATTTAATGTTGTTGTTGTTGTTATTGTTATTGCTAAGTGCCGTCGAGTCGCAGGCGACTCATAGGGACCCTATGAATGAAAGTCCTGGACACCTCCTGTATAACTTTCATCCTTTTTCCAGGTTCATAGGGTTTCTGGAGGCAAGCTATTGTGGAAGTGGATGCGACTCCTGCTTCCAAGCTTGTTTTAATCGGAGAGCTTCACCAAACACTGTCCACCATGGGTAACAGTATTTGGCTTCACAGCAACTACAAGTTACCTCTGTACAGCAAGTGGACATACCAGGGTTACACGACCTAGAAGAATGTTTCCCCAAAAACAATTAAAGTCAGGCCTGAGGGCCGCGGAGTAGAGTCACCCACCTCTGGCTTGGGACCATGGCTTTTTGTCCACTAAGCCAACTGCTTGCTCTCTCTTTCTCTATGCTGTTGGTGGGTAGTGTTGTTAAGTGCCGTCGAGTCACAGGCAACTCATAATGACCCTATGAAAGAAGTCCTGGATACTTCCTGTATGACTTTCATCCCTTCTCCAGGTTCATAGCATTTCCAGAGGCAAGCTATTGTGGAAGTAGATGCCATTCCTGCTTTCAAGCTTGTTTTAATTGGGGAGCTTCACCAAACACTGTCCACCATGGGTAACAGTATTTGGCTTCACAGCAACCACGAGTTACCTCTGTACAGCAAGTGGACATACCAGGGTTACACGACCTAGAAGACTGTTTCACCAAAAACAATTAAAGGCTGGCCCGAGGACCACTGGCCCAAGGGCCTGATAGGATTTGAAGCTAGGGCCTGGAGAAGGCTCTGCAGGCTCAACCCCACCCTTAATTACTCTTACTCTAGGAGTTAGGGCCACCCACCCACCTTTGAAGGTCAAAAAGGACAATAACACACAACACAAAAGACCCCAGAAACTTCCTTTGCCTGACTGCCACCAAGAGGAGTCGCCATTTAGACGCCAGTCATCCCACCTGTTTAGCCAGCTGGCTTCCAGAGTGGAGGGAGACTCTGATTTAATATTACTATTACTGTTGTTGTTGTTGTTATGTGCCGTAGAGTCACCTGCGACTCATAGCGACCCTATGTACAACAGCCCTAAACTCCACTCTGTCCTGTGCCAATCGCACTGTCTCTGACACTCCCATCCCAATTATCCCAGTCACTGAATCAATCCACCTCATAGAGGGCCTTCCTCTCCTGCACTGTCCCTCCACCCTCCCAAGCATGATGTCCCTCTTCAAGGACCGATTTCTCCTCACAACATGTCCAAAGTATGTTAGACGGAGCCTCAGAATCCTTGCCTCCAAGGAGCCACCCGGTTTAACCCTTTCCAGGACGAATTTGTTTGTTTTCCTAGCAGTCCATGGTATTCTCAATACTCTTCTCCAGCACCACAGCTCAAAGGCATCAATTCTCCTTCTATCCTCCTTGGTCATTGTCCAACTCTCTGATGCATAACAGGTGATTGCGAAGACCATGGCCTGTATCAGATGCACCTTAGTCTCCTGAGAGATACCATTGCTCTTCAGCACTTTGGAGAGGTCCCTAACAGCAGACTTTCCCATGGCAATGCGCCTTTTAATTTCCTGGCTGCTGGTGCCAAGACTGTTGACTATGGAGCCAAGCAAACTAAAGCTGTGTACAATCTCAATCTCTTCACCATCCATCCTGATGCTGCCAATTGGTCCAGTGGTGAGAATCTTTGTCTTCTTGACATTGAGCCTCAATCCATATTGTAAGCTGCAGTCCTTGACACTCTGCAGCAGGCACTTCAGGTCCTCCTCAGTTTCAGCAAATTACTATTACATTAATATTAATATTTAACCAAATGCTGCATCAGGCAAGGAGGGAGGCATAGGATACAAGCTAGAATTCCCCCTGTTAGCACCAATGCCGACCTTGGGCTTTGCAGAGGTTAAACGTCAAGGTCGAGCTTGAGTTTCCATAATTCTTAGTTTGCATTTCCTAATGCCCTCCCTCTTGAGATAAGCATAAGGTAAACAGTGGAGATTTGGTATTATTTACAAAAGATTTCTCTTTGATATCTACTTCCCCATGATCCTTTGTTTTTGTTTACTCCTTCATAATCTTCTTTTGTTTACTTCCTGGTGATTCTCAATAAAAACCCAGAAAGGCATAGATAGAGGCTTCAGTTCTCCCAGCTGATAGCCCCCTGCCTTCACACTTTCTGACCTGACCTCCATTCCTGAGTGTCCCCCGTCTCTGTCTTTTCCTTCTTTCAGCAACATTTAAGTATTTATTGAAGAAGACCAAAGTATAGGTTGCATCTCAACATGAAGAAGACAAAAATCCTCACCACTGGACCAATGGGCAACATCATGATAGACGGAGAAAAGACTGAAGCTGTCAATGATTTCATTTCACTTGAATTCACAATCAAAACTGTTGAGAGCAGACTTGTTGCACTAGGAAAATATGCTATCAAGGTATCAAGGACCTCTTTAAAGTGATAAAGAACAAGTATATCCATTTGAGAGTTATAGAAAGTCTTTAGGCCTTTTGTTCATAGGGTCACTATGTGTCATGCTCAACTCGACGGCAACCAACAACAATATATCTGTTTAAAGACAAACGTGTACCTGATCCAAGTTATGATGTTTTCAATTGCTTCATAAGCATCTTAAAGTTGTACAATGAGTAAGAAAGACCAAAAAAGAATCAATGTCTTTGGAGTGTGGTGTTGGAGAAGAGTATTGAATATATCATGCAGGGCCAAAAGAACAAACAAATTTATCTTGAAGGAAGTGCAACCAGGATGCTCCTTGGAGCTAAGAATGGTGAAACTGTCTCTTGTACTTTGGATATGTTATCAGGAGGAGTTAGTCCTTGGATAAAGACATCACACTGAGGAAAGTGGAGAGTCAGAGGGAGAGGAAGACCTTCATCAAGATGGATTAACTGGAAAAATGGACTCCAGTATGTTCAAGATCATGAGCACTACCGGGGAAGACTCTGATCTGTATTTCATAGGGTGGCTAAGAATGTGGTCCACTTCACTCCATCTAGCAACAGCAAGGGGGCCCCACACATTCTTTGAGCAGGTAGGTTGTGCTAGAGAGATCCAAATAAAGATAAAAGAGAAATTATTATTACATGTGTAGTGTGTAGTATTAGGGATGCTGGTACTGAAAGTCTGAAATGGTGTATTAAATAAGGAGGCCTTTGCCTGCCAGATAGGTCAACACGGAGAGGCTGGAGCAAGGGGTTGCAATGTGAGAAAAGTGCACCAGACACTTTCTTTTGTTTAATCTTTTGTAAACCAAAGACACACAATGGAAACAACATGCCAAGTATCCATTTTGAAGGTAATTTAAACAAAACATTATCAATTAAAGAAAGCCTATCCATTAATTTTTCCTCATCTCTTTTAATCTTTGTAAAATCCCAAGTAAGCACATTTATTCCTTCCATTTGCAGGTGGAACATCACGAAGAATTGAAACAGCTTGCATCTCTTCCATATGGTCCCTAGAATAGTCGGTGAACAACAGTTTGGAACCTTCCTTGTCCTCCACCATCTTCACAATCTTTGCCTTGCAAAGACAGGATCCAATACAAGTGTCATGTGGGACTACCAAAGGTTCCATAAAATACCGAGGAGAAAACCACGCTGTCTAAATCAAAGCCCCTAAGTCCTTCTTGAAAGGGGTAGAGAAATACCAAAAGGAGAAAGCCATAAGAGACAGCTACCCAATGCCTTCTTGGACTAATTAGGAGAGACTGAAACTGATAGAAGGTGGGAAAGAGGGTTCCAGATATTTAGCTGACCAAGAATCAAATACCTCCCAAAGACCTTGTGACCTGTCACTTCACCAAGCTGGTGTAGTCTGAGAAGACTATGTTGTACTTTTAAAAATTCCTCTTGCCTCCTTGTTTTGAGTTTACTGTTAAAGACTCTATAAATATTTTTATGAAGACAATGTTAATATTAAGGCATTCTGATTTCTCAAATAAAAGCAGGACAAGGAAATCTCTCCCATCTAGTTTATCATTGTTATTTGTTATTGTGTGACATCGAGTCAGAACTGACCCATAGCTGGCCCTCCAGTGGGTTTTCAGAGGCAGCAAATCACATGGGAAGAGATTGCCCATCCTTCTCCCATGAAGCAGCTTGTAGAGTTGAACCACCTGTCTTTAGGATTGCAGCACAGCTTCTTACCAGTTGGCCACCAAAGCTTTACAGGCTTTGTAACCCAATGGAGGGTCACTAGGACTCACTTGCAGTGGGCTTCTTTATGAGGAGATGAAGGAGCCCTGAAGCACAGTGTGTTTTATGTGAGTGTGCTATATGTTTCACTGCTAACCAAAAAGTTGTCTTCAAATCTACCATCTTTTCTGAGGGGGAAAGACAGGCCTTTCATGTAAAGAGTCAGTCTCGGAAACTTAATGGAGAGTCACTGTGAATCTGAATCTACTTGAGGACACTAAGTTTACTAAATTACTAACTCATTAGATCCTGACCATAGCCTATGAAACAGGCATTCTAATTATTCCTGTTTTACTGATGAGGCACAAAGGTTAAACTTGCTGGGCTTCTCTCAGTCAGTCAGAGGGAATCTGAGTTCAACAACAGGCTGTCCAGGTCCACTCCCTTCTCCATTACCTTCTTCTTGTGTTCAACTGAATGCACCAGGATTCTTATGGCTAGTCTCGTCAAGTCCAAAGCCTGCCACCCTTTCTTACCTCAGAGCCATTTATTCTCCAGGTCTTCAGACACAGAGGAATAGCAAAATAGATCATGGCACATGTTTATAACCGAATACTATTTATCTGTTTTATAAAGTGATGTAAATTTAAAAAGTCAGGAGACAAGAAGCACAAGGTTGAGAGAAATCAAGAGATTTTAATCTCTTGTAGAGAGATTTGTAGAATCAATTTATATACTGGTGGTGGTGGTGTTATATGCCATCAAGTCCCCTGCGACTCATAGCGACCTTATGCACAATAGCTCTGAACTCCATCCTATCCTGAGCCAATCTCATCATCTCCAACACACTTCCCCCTATTACCCCAGTCACTGTATCAATCTATCTCATCCAGGGTCTTCCCCTCCTGTGCTGTCCCTCTACTCTTGCAACCCTGATGTCCTTCTCCAGGGCCTGGTTCCTCATGGCAACACGCCCAAAGTATGTCAGACATTAAAAAATCTTGCCTTCAAGGAACAACCTGGTTTCACTTTTTCTGAGACAGACCTGTTTATTCTCTAGGCAGTCCATGATATGTTCAGTACCTCTCTCCAGCACTGCAACTCAAAGGTATCAATTCTTCTTCTGTCATGTTTATTCATTGTCCACTTCTTTGCTGCATAGCAAGTCAGTGCTATGGATCAGACACACCTTAGTCTCTATACTGACATCTTTGCACTTCAGCACTCTGGAGAAGTCCCTGACAACAGACTTTCCTAATCAATTCATCTTTTTACTTTCTTGGCTGCTGGTTCCAAGAGTATTGGTTGTGGGACCAAGCAAGCTGAAATTGTTAATAATTTCTGTCTCTTCTCCATCTACCATGGTGCTACCAATTGACCCAGTGGTGAGAATTTTTGTTTTCTTGATGTTGAGCTTCAATTCATATTGAAGACTGTAGTCCTTGTCTTTCTGCAGAACATATTTCAGGTCCTCCTCAGTTTTAGCAAACAAGGCTGTCATCTGCATAATACAGATTGTTTATCATCTTCCTCAGATTCTGATGCCACATTCTTCCTCATAGAGCCCAGTCTCCTGGATGATCTGTTCCACATACATACTGGTAGCAGGCCACATGCCCAAAAAAATTTTCTCTGTCAACTGATTGATTGCCTGATCACATCAGATTTTTTTAAAATTAAAGTCCCTTTTTCCTTTTAAGCTGAAGTTTTCTTTAGTGTTCAGGACACATAGATGTGATTGGTTTCCTCATCACAATTGTTTACATAGTCAACATATTGTTTTCTTAAATCCTTCCCAGATCTAAGCTTATTCATGCAAATGTGTCTTAACTAATCTTCACTTTTTTTTCTTTTTTTTTATTAATTTTAATAGACATTTACAGAGGTTTTGGATTTCCATTCATTCCTTGCTGCACTTTTCTCCCTGCCCACCCCTCCCCAACTAATCTCCACTTTTTCACCCTTACATTCATACTTTTAGGCAGTGGATGAGATGGGTGTCAATCACTTTATGCTGAAGAGAGGAGGTGCTCTTAGCTCTCTGAAGACACACACACCCCTGCTCCACACTATTCCCTTGAAGATCGTATTCAACATAAGATTTCTTTGTTGTTGTTGTTGTTGTTCTTGTTGTTAGGTGCCATTGAGTCATGTATGACTCCTAGCAATCCTATGAAAAACAGACCTGACTCTGGTCCTATCCTGTGCCATCCTCATCATCTCTTAAACTTACTTGAACCCTTTGCTGCAATCACTGTCAATCCACCTGTTTAGGGGTCTTCCTCTCTTTCACATCCCTCCACCTTTCCAAGCACGATATTCCTTTCTAAGGGATAGCCTTTCCTAGAAACATGCCCAAAGTATGAGAGACAAAGCTTCACTATTTTTACATTTAAAGAGCACTCTGGTTGCACTTTTTCCAAGGCGGATCTGTTTGTTCTTTTGGCATGCCATAGGATATATTCAGTACTCTTCTCCAACACCACAACACAAAGGCATCAGTTCTTCTAACATCCTTACATTGCATAGCTTTCAGCAGTAATTGAAAAACCATGACCTGAATCAGACCTTAACCATGTCTATCTAGGAGCCAAAATATGACTTTAATTTCATACCACTGAATTTCAGAATCATCTCAGGAACAGGTTTGAGGCCTTGAACACTAATGAGCGAAGACCAGATGAGTTGTGGGAGGATGTTAAAAGTATCATCCAGG
>NW_006399781.1:10609435-10619731 GCF_000299155.1 Elephantulus edwardii | reverse complement strand
GATAGAGCACGGTTTAGGGCTGTTGTACATAGGGTCGCTATGAGTCGCAAGCGACTCGACGGCACATAACAACAACAACAACAACAACAATATATGACTCAGCTCTCTTGAGCTCTAGATTTCTGTAAAAAGTTGTTCTTGGACATCTCCCTTTGGATGTCCCAGCAACGCCTAAAATTCTAAGTCTCAGAATGGAATAATATTCTGTGACGCCCGCCCTCACTTTTCTTCCTAGTTGTTGGACTCACCCTCCTTCTACCGAGTTGCCCAAGCCAGACCCTGTAGGTTAACCTAGCTCTCCCTCTCTCCTTCACCTACCTTTCCCAACAATAACTTGGGTAATCCACCTCTGACTGCAGTTCTGAAGCAGTCAGGCAAGACAAGCCATACCATAATTTGAATAGAGAAAGCCATGGAAAGAATTCTTCACTATAGCCAAAGGCGAGGTTCATATGAGATTAACTAGTAAACTGCGAACTGCCAAGAACAAAAGGGCAAACGAAAGGAAAGAGGCATAACTCCCCAGCGCTCTCCACACGGAACGAGACCCCCACCTTGCTAGGGAAGAGGCAGGCTCACCGCACTCCACAGAAATTGCTGGGCTGCCACCCTGGCCGGACTGGATAGAAGTGCTCGCTCTAGCACGCCAGGGAAAGCTGTCTCTAAGGCAGTGTCTCGCCTGCAGAACAAAGGGACGATACCAGCGCTGTTGTCCGCTGTGCACTGCACGGTCCGGGCGCTGGAGGAGCTGGGATTGCTGCAGGAGCCGGAGACCCGCCGCCACTAACCCATGCGCGGACTTCCACGCGGGAAGCTACCGCCAGCACCCGCTGCAGAAGAGAGGTCGCCCCCACCCTCAAATAGAGAAGCCGGCAGGAAACCAAAAAGGAAAACCCATTTCTCCTCCAGTGTCTCTTCACTGCCCTCTGCTGACGGAAGCTCAGTGCCAGCAGGAGAAGGAAAAGCATTAAAGGGCCTGAAGCCTCTATTTCCCTTCTCTGTTTCTTTTAAAGAGCCCTAAAAATAAATAATTAAATAAATAAAGAGCCCTGTGGGTTTAAGCAATGGAGCACTAACTGAAAGGTCAGTAGTTGGAACCCACCAGCCGCTGTGTGAGAGAAAGGTGTAGCAGTCGGCTTCAGGGAGGCTCTACAGCCTCGAAAACTCTATGGGGCCCTTCTAGGTCCTATGGCGTTGCTCTGAGTTGGGCCTAACTTGATGGCTGCGGGTACGTTTACGGGAGGCAGTGATTAAAGCTAACTGAAACGTTGGCAGTTCAAGGCCTTTAGTATCTCTAGAAGAGAAAAAGACTTGGCGAGCTACTCCCGTAAAGATTGTTGTTGTTAGGTGCTGTCAACTATGACTCAGAGACAACACATCTGAACCTGGTCCTATCCTCCATCACCCTTACCATCCCTAATAAGCTCCAGGCAGTTGTTCCAGTCGCTGTGTTAATCCATTTTGTTGAGGGTTTTCCTTTCTTTCTCCAACCTTCCCACCTTCGCCAGCATGATGTCTCTTCCCAAGGGCTGGTCCCTCCTCACAACATGCCCAAAGGGTGTAACACAACCCTTCACTATCTTTGCCACTAAGAAGCCTCTGGTTGTACTACTTCCAGCACAGGTATATTTATCCTCTTAACAGTCCATGAGATAGTCTTTTCCAACCCCACAATTCAAAGGCATTGACTCTTGTTTGCTAATCCTTATTTATTGTCAATCTTCCACATTCATAGGAAGCAATTGAAAATACCATCTAATGGGTCAAGCAAAATGATGCCTTTAAACTGACACCCTTGCTCTTTAGCCCTTTGGAGAGGTCCTTGACATTAGCTCCCCCAGCGCAACAGGTTTTTTTTTATTTCTTGGCAGCTGCTACCATGGGTGTTGATTGTGGATCCAAGTATAATGAAATTGTGGACAACTTCATCTACCATGGTGTTGTCTATTGGCCCAGTGGTGAAGATTTTTGTTTCTTGATGTTGAGATGTAATTAATTGAATGCTTGCTGTAATCTTTTAATGCCTGCAGCAAGTGCTCTAAGTCCTCTCCAGTTTCAGCAATTAAGATTGTATCATCTGGATAACGCAGGGTGTTGATGAGTCTTCCTGCAATTCTGATGCCCTCCCTAATGATCCTTACTATAAAAACCTGCCCTAATCCACTTTAAGGTGTGGTATTTCCTGGGTCTGTCTCTGCCTGGGGACTGTGTCCAGACCAAGGAATATCGCCCGGGAGCCCTTAATAAAGCTTCTTTTAGCCTTCTCTCTGGTCCCTTCCTTGAGTCCTTGCCCTTACATCCAGTGTGAAGACCTAACAACTCCTTCTCCAGTTTGTCATTATGAGTAAACTAAAGAAAGAATGTACTTGAAAGTACATTTAGGGGAGCTCTGGTGGCCTAGTGGCAAGAAGCTGCACTGCAATCCCAGAGGAAAATGGTTCGAATCCACCAGACGCTCTGCCGGAGAAGGAGGCACAATATCCTCCTGTACCAGTTAGATCTGATTTGACGGTACACGCACATAAAATTAAAAAAAAAAAAAGAAAGTGCATTTAGTAAACTGGGTACAAAGGAAGAAAATTGGGTACAAGAAGCTGGGTACAAAGGAAGTGTTGGGCTATGGGAAAGGGCTTTTACCTCTGTAAGAAGACACAATAATCAAATTTGGGAGAAGCCTTTGGTTTGTTTTATTAATAATATTTTTTGTGAAAGCTTAGAAAGTAAGTTGGATTTCCATGTAAATTATTTCATGACATTGGTTATATTTTTACATTCACCTTGAGAAGAATGGAATTTCATAACACTTGTGTTTATATGAAATCTATGCCTAGGCCAAGAAACTGTTGACAAAACAGAGAAAACAGACAAAACAGGAACACTGCCTGGTTTAAAATCAGGAAAAGTGTAAGTAAGGGCTGTATCTTCTCTTCATACGTGTTCAACCTGTACACTGAGCAAATTATCTGAGAAGCTGAGTATTGTTAAAAAGAGCATACCATCAGGATTGGAGGAAAACTCATCAACAACCTGCATTCTGCAAATGACACAACCTTGCTTCCTAAAAGTGAGGAGGTCCTGAAGCATTTGATGCAAAATATCAGGACTGCATCAGCAATTTTGTGATAGATGGAGAAAAGATTGAAATTTACAATTTTATCTTGCTTGGATCCAAAGTCAATACCCTGATTCCAGCAGTCAGTAAGGAGATCAGGAGATGTATATCATTTGGGGAAGTCTGTTCTCAAGATATCTCCAAGGTCCTGAGGAGCAATGATGTCAATTTAAAGACTAAGGTACACCTGATCCAGAACAATCTTTCCCAGTCACATGCTATTCAGCTTAGAGCTAGACTATGAATAAGGATGAGAGAAGAAGAATCCATGCATTTGTGTTTTGATGTTGGAGAGGAGTGTTAAATAGCCCATGGACTATGAAAAGAACAGATACGTGTTGGAAAAAGTGCAACCAGCACATTTTCTTGGAGGCAAAGTTGATGAAGCTTCACCTTACATATTTTGACATGATGTTAGGAGAGGCTATTCTTTGGGGAAAGTGCTTCATTCCTGGAAAGGTGGAGGATCAGCGAAGGAGAGGAAGACCACCAATAAGGAGGACTGATGCATCCAATGGACTTAAATTGGTCAGAGATGATGAAAATGGCACAGGATAGAACAGAGTTCATGGGGTCACTATGCGTCATACTTGACTAGATGGTACGATTGTTCTGGTTGTTTCCTTTCTATTACTCTAGTTGCCTCGCCTTCCTAAATTATTCTAAATTATTTGCTTTGCTTTGGAACAAATCTTTGTCTTTTCGATTGATACAAATGATTTTCTCAAATGCAGCACTGATCTTTTTGTGTGTGTGTGCCCTCAGGGAAAGTGAAGAGGTGTTGTTATGTGCCTTTCAGTCAGGACTGACTCATAACTGACCCTCCAGAAGGGTTTCAGGGGCTGAGATTGTGAATCTTTCTCTTGGAGAGCCGTTGATGGATTAGAACTGAGTGGCTTTGTGTTGACAGTGCAACACCTTATCATCAGGCCATCAGAACTAGAGCACTGACCTTACAGGTTTTTGTTTTGTGTGCCCTCAAGGATTAGTTTTACTAAAAGGTGAGCTCAGGGGATAGTTTTGGTTCAGGGTTTATAAAATGTATCACAAGGATTGTTTCAGGGAGTCCTGCAGCTTTAAGAGCTCTAATTAATCTGCTCCCCCACATCCTGACTTTTTTTTTTAAGCCTTTTCGTTTTGTTCAGCGTTTCTCTCCCACCCTGGGTTCATCTGTTGTGAGTCCAATTGGGTCTGTCAGTGGTGGTTGCTGAGCATTCCCAAGGTTTTCTGATCTCCTGATAGTTGAGGCTATGGCTCCTGTAGGTGATCTATCAACCTTGTAGACCTGTTTTTTTCTAGGACATTTTGAATGACTTCTTACTCATTTACTCCTGTCAAATAGACAGCAAAGATGTAACTCTGAGGACTACTCGCCTCACTAGGATGAGGAAGATGTGTTCTGGAACTACAAACTGACATTTGATGGAGCTGTCTGGTGAGCCCATGGTCCTGAGGGTTTCAAATCAGAAAATCAACTTTTGAAGACTTTTGGTTATGCCAAATGTCCACACCACCCAGGTATTGCAACCAATACAAAAGTAGTGAAAAATCTGACATCTTCTAATAATTATTTTGGTGCTGTAGAGGCCAAACCAACCCATGACTGCCCTTTGGTAGATTTTCAGAGGCAGTTAATCGAACAAGAGGAGATTGCCCATCTTTCTCCCGCAGAGCCGCTGGTGGCCTCAAACCGCATGTCTTCAGATTGCAGAACAACTTCATGCCACCAAGCCACCAGAGCTTCCTAATAATTATATAGTAATGGGAAAGTGGCTTCCTTTTCTTTAAATAAACCCCTGCAGCTGTTCAAAGTAACATTTTGCATGACTTTAAATAAGAAAGGCTCAACTGTGTAGCCAATAAATTGAATAATAGGAGACTAATTCCCCAGTTTGGAAGCAGGAATGGCATCCACTTCCTAAATAACATGCCTTCAGAAACTCTATGAACTTTGACAAATGTCAATAGTTGTAGAGGGGCTTAAAGGCCTTTTGTCCACAGGGTCTCTATGAGTCGTGCTTGACTCGAAAGCAATCAACAACAACAATTCCCCAATTAATAGATAATAACTTTTCACAATATCCTAAGCTAAACATAAGACTAATGTTTCTTATTTTTGCTATAAGCAAAATCTTAAATGATCCTGGAAGCATCCAAAGAAGAGTCACTGTACCAAAAACTAAATTGGTTGGAACCATTTCAGGAAGTAGCATATGATCAAGAACATGAAGGAAGATGTGAAAGCTGTCCTGAAGGTATTAACAACAAATAAGGCTCCAGGCATTGGTGACATATTATTGACATGTTTCAGCCAACAGATACAGCCTGGACATGCTCACCAGTACGTGACAAGAAATTTGGAAGATAGCTACCTGGTCAACTGACTGAAAGAGATCTGTACTTGTTCTCATTCAAAAAAAAGGTGACCCAATAGAATCTGGGAAGTAAAATCTTGCTGAAGATTATTTAATGGCTAGAACACATCCATCTAGAACCACCAGAAATTCAGACAGAATTAAGAAGAGGCCATGACCCAGAAGATATTGCTGATGTCAAATGGATCTTGACTGAAGGCAGAGGGCACCAGAAGAATGTTTATTTGTGTCTTATTGACTATGTCAAGGCATTTGACTGTGTAAATCACAACAAATTATGGCTACCATGCTTCCAGGGTCATTCAAGATCTTGCCCAATTGCAAAATCTAAGAACACTGAGAAGACTAGGAATCCCAGAACACTTAATTGTGTTCATGTGAAAACTATACCTAGACTAAGATGCTACTGTCCAAACAGAGGAGGGGAATAGCAGCATGGTCTAAAATCAAGGAAGACATGCATCACAACTGTATCCTTTCTCCATATCTGTTCAATTTGTATACTGAGGAAATCATTTGGGAATCTGGACTTTATGAAGAAGAATGTGGCATCAGAATCAGAGGACGACTCCTCAACAATTTGTGTTATGCAGATGATACAACCTTGCTTGCTGGAAGCAAAGAGGACTTGAAATGCTAGCTGAAGACTTTTGTTGTTGTTAGGTGCCATTGAGTCAAATACAATTCATAGCAACCCTATGGACAAACGATCTGAACCCTGTTCTATCCTGAGCTATATTCACACTTCCTGACACACAGGAGTCCATTGCTGTAGTCACCATGTCAGTCCACCTGGTCGAGGGTCTTCCTCTCTCTTGCCGACCCTCCATCCTTCCCAGCATCATATCCTTCTAGAAGGAATAGCCCCTCCCAGCAACATGCCCAAAGTATGTGAGGCAAAACCTCATCATTCTTGTCTCCAAAGAGCACTCCAGCTGCACCTTCTGCAAGACATTTGTTTGTTCTTTTGTCAGTGCTCTTTTAAACACCATAGCTCAAAGGCATCAATTCTTTTGTCATCCTTCTTCATTGTCCAGCTCTCAGATGCATCACAAGTGATTGGAAAGACTATGACCTGAATCACAAACACCTTAGTCCTCAAATTGACATCTTTACTCCCCTATAATTCAGAGATATTAATCTCTAACTGCAGATTTTCCCAGTGCAATATATCTCCTTATTTCCTGACTGCTCCTACCAACAGTGCTAACTGTGGATCCAAGCAAGATGAAGCTGTTGACGGTTTTAATCTCCTCTCTATCCTCCATGACACTGCCTATAGATCCAGTGGTCAAAATATTTGTTTTCTTGGCATGGAGATGCAAACCATACCAAAGGGTGAATTTCTTGATTTTCTGCAACAAGTGCTTCAAGTCCTCCTCACTTTCAGCAAGCAAAGTTTTGTCGTCTGCATAACGTAGTTTATTGATGAATCTCCCTCCAATCCTGAGGCCACACTCCTCTTCATAGAGTCCAGCTTCTTGAATAATGCGTTCAGCATACAGATTAAATAGTTGTGGAGAGAAACTACAACCCTGAAGCACTCCCTTCTCAATTTTAAACTATGCCGTGTTCCCTGCCCTGTTCACGCAACAGCCCCTGGTCCAGTTATGGGTTCTGCAAGAGCACAATGAAGTGCCCTGGAACTCCCATTCTTCTCAATATGTTATGATCAACTTGTTATGATCCACACAGTCTTTGCATAGTCAATAAAGCACAAGTAGATATTCTTCTGGTATTCTTTACTTTCAGCCAGGATCCATCTGACCTCTCTAATGATATCCTTGGTGCTATGGCCTCTTCTAAATTCTGCTTGAACTTCTGGCAGTTCCCTATCTATGTAATGTTCCAGCCATTTTTTGAACGTTTTAACTACAGTCTTCAATTTGAATTATGGTTCAACATCAAGAAGTTACAAATATTCATCACTGAGCCAATAGACACCATCCTAATGAAGAAAAGATTGAAATTATCAATGATTTAATCTTGCTTGAATCCACAATAAACACTCTCAGCACCAGCAGTCAAATTAAAAGATGTATTGCAATGGGAAATTTTGCTATTAAGGACTTCTCCATGATGGTAAGGAACAATGATATACTTTCAAAGTCCAAGTTATATCTGATTCAATTCTTTTCAATCACTTGCTATGTATCTGAAAGTTGGACAATGAATAAGGATGACAGAATAAGAATCAATGCCTTTGAGTTGTGGTGTTGGAGAAGATTACTGAATATTCTATGGATTGGCAAAGAACACACAAATTTATCTTGGTCAAAGTGCAACCATGCCTTTGAGTTGTGATGTTGGAGAAGATTACTGCACAAATATATCTTGGTGAAAGTTCAACCAGGGTGCTCCTTAGAGGCAAGGATTTTGAAACTTCATCTCATTCATATATCTTTGGGCATTTTGTTAGAAGGGGCCAGTCCTTGGAAAGGGACTTCATGCTTGGAAGAGTGGAGGATCAGGGAAAGAGAGGAATATCGTCAACAAGATGGATCGAACAGTAATTACAACAACAGAGTATACTGGAATGATAAGGATGGTACAGGAGAGATTGAATAGGATACCTTGGTTCTCATCCCTTGTTCACAGGGTTGCTATGAGCTGTAATCAACAGGACAGCAATGTTTCTATTTAAAAGGATGACTATTCTTTTCCTTTTAGCCTAGCAGAAGTAATTGACTGACTCCCTTACCAAAACAAAGGCTATTTTGAGGTCATTTACCCATTTGCTCAGCAATCTAAAAGTTGAAGGTAACCCTCTAATTGAAGCAGGGTTGTACTGTCCGAGGACAATCAGAAACTGAGATTTATTCCCCCTAAAATCAGCAATGCGAACTTGGATATTGGTAGAACATAATTGGATGGAGCGGCTCTCTCAGGTCTTTCACAAAGCTGGCCCTTCCTTACTCACTGGGAACTACCCGCCAGACAAAGCAGATACTGAAAGAATTCTCAGTTACTTCTAAAACATCTGACAACCTCGAACCATGCAGATTTGGAAAGCTCTATACCCTTTGTCTCTTAAAACTTGTGTGTGTTGTGTAGAGTCTGAACCAATCCATAGCTGACCCTCCCCTTCCGAGCACCCTTGTATGCAATTAATTTTTTGGGGAGCAGGTGGAAGAAGGAACCATGTTCCTCTGGTAACAGTTTCATTCTCTTTTTGCGGAGGAGACAGGGCTGCAGAGAATTAAAGTTTTCTAACTTCTAAATATGGGCTTTCTACTACGCAGGGATGTGTCCTGTCTCCATACCTTTTCAACCTGTATGCAGAGCAGATTATTTGGGAGGCTGGGCTCTATGAGGAGAATTGTGGCGTCAGGATTGGTGGAAGATCTATTAACAATGTGCGTTATGCAGATGATACAACCCTGCTTGCTGAAACTGAGGAGGACCTCATGCACTTACTGTAGAGGGTCAAGGACTGCAGCCTTCAGTATGGACTGAAGCTCAGTGTCAAGAAGACAAAGATTCTCACCACTGGACCAATCAGTAGCATCAGTATGGATGGCAAAGAGATTGAGATTGTTCACAGCTTCAGTTTGCTTGGCTCCACGGTCAACACTCTTGGCACCAGCAGCCAGGAAATCAAAAAACGTATTGCGATGGGAAAGTCTGCTGTTAGAGACCTCTCTAAAGTACTCAAGAGCAATGGTGTCACTCTGGAGACTAAGGTGCGCCTGATACAGGCCACGGTCTTTGCAATCACTTGTTATGCATCAGAGAGTTGGACAATGACTAGGGAGGACAGAAGAATTGACACCTTTGAGCTGTGGTGCTGGAGAAGAGTATTGAATGTACTATGAACTGCCAAGAAAAGAAAAAGATTAATCCTGGAGAGGATGAAACCAGGCTACTCCTTGGAGGCAAGGATTCTGGGGCTTCGTTTGACATACTTTGGGCATGTTGTAAGGAGAGACCGGTCCTTGGAGAGGGACATCATGCTTGGGAGGGTGGAGGGACAGCGCAGGAAGGGAAGACCCTCTATGAGGTGGACTGATTCAGTGACTAGGTAATCGGGATGGGTGTGTCAGAGGCAGTACGATTGGCACAGGATAGAGCAGGGTTTAGGGCTGTTGTACATAGGGTCGCTATGAGTCACAAATGACTCGACGGCACATAACAACGACTATGTCATTAAGCCTGGAAGCAGGAGCAGCATCCACTTCGGAAATGGCTTGCCTCAGTCTACGACTCAACGGCACCTAACAACAACAACGTCATTAGGGAGCTCTAATGGCAAGAATCTGTGCTGTGATCCCAAAGGCCTGCGGTTCAAACCCAACCAGCTCTCTGTGGGTGGAGGGCAATGTCCTCCCTGCCTTTTCCGGTCTGAAAATTCGCGAAAGAGTCAGCAACGGGTCGGTTCCGATACGACGGTACACAACAAATGTTATTAGGTTCGGCCGAATGAAATGTCTTTTCTTTGTGATACCCCTAAGATCACACTTTCTATCCCTTAAAACTACAGCTTGAATTGTGTTTAACGGATCTTCCTTATCAGACCTTTAGGTTGATTTCTGTCGATAACTATCAGATAAAATGCTCGGCACTTAGTAGGTGTTCAAACTAAGGCTTATTCAGGAACTACAGCTGAGGCTAAATAAATTCAAAGATAGAAAGGGGATCTCTTCTCTCCACCCAAGGACGGCTCAAGAAAGGGGGGGAAAAAAAAATCAATGAAGTGGAAAACAAAATATAAAGGTCCGGGGAGAAATGGAGAGCGCCTCTGCTCCCTGTCTACCAACGTTGCTGTAGAACGGCCCAGAAAGGACCGAGAAGCGGCCGCTGACGTGCCCG
>NW_006399781.1:10596544-10609236 GCF_000299155.1 Elephantulus edwardii | reverse complement strand
GCGCGTTCGGCCAGGGGGCGGGGCGGGCTTAAAGAGCGCGGCGTCACGTCCGGCAGCGTTAGTCTGTGCAGAGGCGGCGTGGAGTGCTTCGTCTCCAAGCAGTTCTGGTAGCAGTACGCTCCCCGAGGCTGCTACCGAGCCTTGAGAGGGAAGGCCCAAGAGGTTGACAGCTTCGTTTGAAGCTCATCGAGCGGCGACTGCAGCTAGGAGTCATGAGCGACAGCGGCGAACAGAACTACGGCGAGCGGGTACGTAGACGTGATGCAGGGGGTGGCCGTACGTTCACAGCTTGTCTGTCTTCGGAGGCCCCTGGGCCTCGGGCCGGGAGGGTCGGAGGGCTTGTTTTCCGATGTCTGAGAAGGATAGACGAGGGAATTGAAAACAAAAAGCCCCTGCTGTAGGTAGTCCTTAGCCGTGAGGAGGGAGGCTTCTGGGTGGCTGAGGGGCTCCTGCCGCCGGGACGGCCGTTTTTGCCGTGAAGGGGGGCGGTCTCCAAGATGGCCGCGGCGTCCCCGTGGGGTGGGGGAGGGGGCTCCCGCCCGCTGGGCCGTTGCTCTCCTGCGCCGCGGCCATCTTGGGCGGACGGGCCGGGCGCGCTGCCAGAGGCACAAAATGGCGGCGCCGCGAGGCCGGCCGAGTGCGCACGCGCCGCGAGGGCGCGGGGCCGGGCGGGGAAGAAAGGCGGGACCGTGGACGGCGGCGTTCGCGCGGGAAGAGGTGAGCGGGAGGGAGGGGATGTGCGGGGCGTTTCGCGACGGGCCTGACGAGAGCGCATTTATGGGACGATGAATGAATGAATGAATGGGCTTTCTAGGGCGAGACAGCGCTCGGCGGCGGGGGCGGCCAGCGGGGAGGAGCTGCGCGGCTCGAGCGCACCGGGGGTCGGTGCCGCCCGGGGCGCATGGCGGGAAGGAGAGAGAGGCTCAGGGAAGGGCAATGAACCATCTGCTGGAAAGGGAAACGACGAGGCTTTCTCGTTCGGTAATTTATTTTTTTTAAGCCTAAAGCTTTTTCTGTGAGGGTTAGGAAATTGGAGATGGCTTCCGCTGCAGCCATTGTTAAGGTTTCGCTCGGCCTTCCCCATCGGAACGGCACGGTCGTCTCTGGAGACGGTTTTTATTTAAATAGGTTTTGAAGGAAGACAGCTGGGATTAGTTCCTACAATTTTGGGTGGATTTACTAGAGAACTCTACGTTTTAATTTGATTTTCATACTAATCGGGAAGCGAGGTTTTTTTTTATATTTTCTAAAATGACTGCGTCATTTTTGTTAATTTTTTTTTTACGTCTTAGGAAGCTCTTTTAAGTCGGAGGGTTGTAGGGGGTGCTGATTTTCTTGGGGTTTTTTTCCCCCTGGATTTTACTGGTAACTCTGAAATGAGCGAACCATCAGAGTTTATAGACTGGAAAGAAAGCGACTTTAATTTTGCTACTTTAAAACAATCATGAATACACTGTTCTAGGGAATACAGAATGACTAGATTATGCCTAGAGCTCTATACAACCAAACAGGTTACTTACTGGGGTGTGTGTTGTGCCAACTTAAAGAAAAGTAAATGGTGGGTTTTGTTTTTTGTTTTGTTTTGCGAGGAAATAAGCGATTGTAGAAGTTAGGTTTCCCTGTTTGAGGCATAGTTTGAGATGATATCTTGCTGATTGGAGATTTTCTGATCCTGTTGTCTATCTTTGTAGAATGTACCAGAGGTAAATTTTTTTACATTGATGAAATCCCAAGAGAAATACTAGAAAGTTATTTGTACTTCCAGTTGGGCTCTTTAAAACTGCTGTTAAAGTGACTGAAAGCAGTGAAAAAATACATTAGTGGCAGAAGTGTATGTATATCGACACACACAGGGTGATAATTTTTTTGAATGCCCAGTATGAAGTTTCTCTGGTGCCTTTTACACATTCCTGGGCTCTTAAATATTCCCAGCTGGTTTTGTTAATGTAAACCGCTAGTTAGAAATTGCTTTGGTTCAGGTTAGATAACTGATTGCACTCCTCTCTAGACACACCAGAGAAGATTTTTCGCCCCCCCTTTTGGGAAGTTCTTTCATGAACAGATTGTCTGGAAGTATTTTTTATTTTGGTCAGCGTATTCTGTAGATCCATGTCATTTATTTGTAATTATTTTATGCTCCTCATCTTGGTTGGACATGAACAGCTGGGGCATACCTTTAATTTTTGTGGTTAAAATTACCCATTAGTTTGCCATTCTTGATTTGTGGAATGATGCATTTCTGCATTTCAGGGTTGATTGCATTTAAGTTAAAATCTATAAGAATAGTGTTAGAATTGGCTTCTCTGATCTAGTCAAACTAGACTATTTTCATGCAGCGTTTGTTTTCCAAAAAATTCTTTGCAAACATCTTGTAAAGGGGCTGCCTTTGGGGGGCAGTGATGGAGACATTTCTTGCTGTAAGATTGTCAAAATTTGGAAGAGTAAGTCTGTAAGGGTTGGTAGTAAGTTTAAAGGGTGCTAGGTATTTGGGGTTATTGTTACTAAATTTTGGGAAAGTTACAAAATGTGTAGGATGAGGTTTGTGGGGTCTGGTCTTGGCAACCAGTAATTTCTATAATTGCCGTTTCTGGGATAAGTCATCGGAGACTAGTAAGGAAAGCCTTTTGTATGAACCATGTGGTTTTTAAGTTTTGTCACAGTTTAGAAAAAGTGGCAAAATATGTGTCAGCTGGCAAGGGTCTCTTGCGGGAAGCCGAGGTGTCCGCAAGATGGTGAAGCTGACAGCAGAGCTGATCGAGCAGGTGGCTCAAGCGGGACCGAGAACTCGACCTCCGGGGTTATGAAAATCTAGGTGCTACCTTAGACCGGTTTGATGCTATTGAGTTTTCTGACAATGAAATCAGAAAACTGGATGGCTTTCCTCTGTTGAGAAGACTGAAAACATTATTAGTGAACAACAACAATATGCCGCATAGGTGAGGGACTTGACCATTCCCTACCATGTCTGATAGAGCTCATTCACACCAACAACAGTCTTGAGCTGGGTGATCTGGACCCTTTGGCATCTCTGAAATCACTGACTTACCTAAGTATACTGGATTTCCAGAAAGTAAAACTAAAGGAGGGTCAGGAAGCAGAGAAAATGTTCAAGGGCAAACAGGGTGCACAACTTGGAAAGGCTATTGCCAGGAGAAGCAAAACTTTTAATCCAGGTGCTGGTTTGCCAACTGACAAGAAGAAAGGGGGGCCATCTCCAAGGGATGTAGAAGCAATTAAGAATGCTATAGTAAATGCATCAACACTAGCTGAAGTGGAGAGACTGAAAGGGCTACTACAGTCAGGTCAGATACCTGGCACAGAGCGCAGACCAGGACCCGCTAATGATGGTGAAGAGGAAATAGAAGAAGACATGGTTACAAATGGGTTGTGAGTGAGCTATGGGGCCTGGGCATTTGCCTCTGCAGGCTGTGGAGTAATGCCATTTGGGACAGATCTTGTTTTTTGAACATGGAATAGTCTTGTTTGTGTCTACAAAATGGCATTCATAAGCGTTGATGAAGTAGTCAACGTTTTTATAAAATAAATTTTTAAATCTAAAAAAATAGCAATGTTTAAAATTTATATTGCTTTAAGTTTTATTCTCAAATAGATGTGCATCTGGTTACTTAAAATCTGATAGAAATGACTTTTCAAACTCTGCAGTTCCTCTACTCCTTGTTGTTATGTGCCGTCTAGTCGCTTGCGACTCATAGCGACCCTGTGTACAACAGCCCTAAACCCTGCTCTATCCTGCGCTGTCCCTCTCCAAAGACCTGTCTCTCCTTAACAGCATGTCCAGAGTATGTCAGGCAAAGCCCCCCGAATCCTTGCCTCCAAGGAGCAGCCTGGTTTAACCCTCTCTAGGATGAATCTATTTTTCTTGGCAGTCCATGGTACATTCAGTCCTCTTCTCCAGCACCACAGCTCAAAGGCGTCAATTCTCCTATCTTCCCTAGCCATTGTCCCAACTCTGATGCATAACAAGTGATTGCAAAAACCATGGCCTGTATCAGGCGCACCTTAGTCTCCAGAGAGACACCGTTGCTCTTGAGTGCTTTAGAGAGGTCCCTAACTGCAGACTTTACCATCACAATATGTTTTTTGATTTCCTGGCTACTGGTGCCAAGAGTGTTGACCGTGGAGCCGAGCAAACTGAAGCTGTGAACAATCACCATCTCTTCACCCATCCATCCTGATGCTACCAATTGGTCCAGTGGTGAGAATTTTTGTCTTCTTGACATTGAGCCCTCAGTCCATATTGAAAGCTGCAGTCCTTGACCCTCTGCAGTAAGTGCATGAGGTCCTCCTCAGTTTCAGCTAGCAGGATTGCATCTGCATAACGCAGATTATTGTTAAAAAAATCACCAATCCTAACGCCAGGCTTTTCATAGCGCCCAGCCTCTCGGATCTGCTCTGCATACAGGTTGAAAAGGTATGGAGACAGGACACATCCCTGGCATACTGCCCAATTTTGAACCATGCAGCGTTGCCCTGCTCTGTTCTGACTACTACCTCCTGGTCCAAGTATAGGTTTCACGTTAGCTCGATTAAATGTTCTGGGATTCCCATTCTTCTCAGAGTCTTGATTAATTTGTGGTGCTTTTTAATTATGAAGTCTTAAAAATTATTGAAATCTCAAGTCAGTACTTGGATGACAAGTGAGAATATATTTTTCATTTTATATCACTGGTAGTCTTGTTAGATAGGAGTTGTCTTTGGTGTCTTGAAGAAACTAGATTGTAAATATTCTGGGCATTGCCTGGAACTAGAACGTGGCACTTCACGCTGAAATTACAAGGTAAGTATTTAGTTCTGCAAAAGTTGTAGAAATCACGTGTGATACCCTTCAGCCCTCAAAACTAAACAATGATTAAACACTGCTTTAGAATTTAATTTACAATTTTTTTGTTGGGGTTTTTGTTTTCTTTTTAATACACAAAAATGCAGGTGATGAGATAGATGTTTATTTTTGGTTAGGAATTTTATCGTTTTTACAACTGGGGTTTTCAATTATTACCATTTTTAATCTAAGCAAATTATAAGAGATTAGTTGTTTTGGAGATGAGAAGATTTTTGTAACTAGGTTAATGGTATATATAGTAGTTTAGATTACAAACCTTTTTTAATTGCTTAATTTTGTTAGAGAAAAATTTTGTTTGAGAGAAATTTAAGAATTCTCTCTAGCCCACATTCTGTTGGCTAATTCTGGGGTGGGGATGGGGAATTCCACCCTTTTTGGCATGCTTCGTGTTTAACAAGTTGGCTCCTAGAATAATTTAATGAAAACAGTTCATGAAATGAGTTCTAATAAAGTAGCCATTTGAACTTAATAACCTAGGTAAAATAAACCCTAAGATTTATAGTATAAATAGTGTTTTGCTTTGATAACACAAGAGAAGTTAGCAGTAGGAAAGGGTACAACAGGAAGGCATCCACATTGAAAATAGTTGGGGTATCTAAGAATTCTCTTCCAGTAAGTCAGTCTCCTGTATCTAAACCCAGTATATTTAGGAAAAATCCTAAGAAGAAATTTGCTTGAGCATTCTGATTCCACGATTACGTTTGTGTTGCTAGCAAACATTTTAGTGATGGATGTTTAAAGCAATTGCATTGCCTTGACTCCTTAAGACTTCCATCTGTTATTTGCTGCATACAATAGATGAAAAGTTTATTTTGGTAGAAAAGACATATAGTAGACATGTGTGCCTTTGTACTCAGATAAAGGTTTTTCAGTTAATAGACATTCCTCCTCACCCTCTCAACAAGAGGTGAGCAAATCGTTGGCAATGCAGTGAAATGAAAGATAAATGCAAGATAAGGGAAACTGTTAGAAACACTGTATTGATCTGCTAAATTGACTTGAGGTTGGTGTGGGGGTTTGGTTTTGTTTTTCTAGTAGCTTAAGAAGGTGTGCTGTAATTTCCTAATATTGCCACCTTTTAAAATGGGGTTATCTTTTCGGTGCAGTAAAAAAGCCTTTCGTATTCTTCATGCTGTGGGAGGATTTTACTGCATTCTTTGGAAATACCCATTGGTTTGAAATTTGTTTTCTTTGTTACTCACATAGAGTAGTGGGTGTTTTGGGCGGTTTTTTTACCCCTCAAGATTTTAAAATCTTTATGGGTGATTGACCAGTAAAGCTCCAACTTTTTTACCTCCCAATTTCCTTGGTGAAGATTTCTACTGAAATCCGGGGGGGAAAAAGTGGTACAAAAGTGTGTGACATTAAGGAACATCTCCTTGACCTGCAAGTCACAGTATTGTACATTAGAATCCTGCGCCTTTGTCATCACTGCGACTAAATTGTCTGGGCTTTTCCTTTCTTGCACTTTTGTATTAATGTGTCATTGACTTGGGAACAATGCTTTTGACACTCAGATGTTTCTGTTGATGACTAAAGTATGATGTATATCTGTAGTTTTTAAAATGTTAAATGAACAGTAAATGTTCAGATGAGCACATTAACTTAAGCAGGATAAAATTGGCGAATGAGTGCATAGTCTCGACCAACAAAAATATGTAGTTTCAGTTTTTTGAGCTGCATATTCTAGATTTTGGTTTTTTAAAAACCCAAAGCGAAGGGATTTTTTTTTTTTTTTTCTAGTTTCAGTTTTGGCACTGGATTTTATCCTGGAGTTTTAAAATATTCTTCATCCTGTTCTTTTTCTATTAAGGTTAATGTTGAAGAAGGAAAATGCGGAAGTCGTCATTTGACAAGTTTTA
This sequence comes from Elephantulus edwardii, assembly GCF_000299155.1. NCBI lineage: Eukaryota > Metazoa > Chordata > Mammalia > Macroscelidea > Macroscelididae > Elephantulus > Elephantulus edwardii. The sequence continues at coordinate 10,602,513 of NW_006399781.1, read as the reverse complement.
TAAATGAGTATTTGAAGCTCAGGAATAAGTGAAGCTGAAATTTGAAAAAATTAAAGAATGCATGCTAATTATCAGACCAGAAGTCCCACTTGTAGAATATTGAGCAATTTGTGTGAAGTGGGGAAGATGAAAGAAGTCAGAATTTGAAACGGAAGAATGAAGAAAAGAAATAAAAATGAAGTTAAGATAAGAAGTAATCGGGAATCAGAAAGCACTACGCTAAGTAATTACTAGTCTGTTTATGTGTCCCTGTATATTTTGCTAAACATGCATGCATTATTTGTTTAATAGAAGAAAATATATATACAGGGTTAAGAAGTGCCTTCCAGGGGAGACGTTTAAATTAGGTAATTCTAATTTTACTGCTTAGCTAAATGATTGAAATGCCATTTTTAAAAAGTGACTTGTAATCAAATGACAGACAGGAATGAGCTTTCAAGCGTGGGTGGCAGTTGACTTTAAAATCGTCTCTCCCTCTCTAGGTTTTCCTTTAACTGTTTGGTTCAGGATGGATTACCTCCATCAAGTATTGGATTGTTAGCAATTGGACCATTAATAATTCTAAATTGTCACCTTTTTTTAAAGTCCAGGGTGATTGTAGAGCTAAACCCCAATATCCAAACAGCATAAAGAGAGCAAACAATTTTTTTAGTTTAAAATATTTCAGCAATTTTTTGGGGGGTGACTATTAAGAAAAAGGTAACTTTTCCTTAGCATGCAGTGGATCACACAGGTAAACAGGTTATTTAATTTAAAATTATAGAGTAGCAGTTGTTTTGGCTTCACTCTTCTCTAATATTTAACTTTTATAATAACGTGATGTTAGGTACAATTGAGTCAAGACAGCCTCATAACTAACCCTCTTTGTGGGTTTTCAGAGGCAGTGCATGGGAGGACATTGCTTCTCCCACGGAGCTGCTGGTGGATTCGAACCTCTTGCCTTTGAGTTGGCATGCAACTCCTTACCACGAATAGATAAGAGTTTTTAAATTAACCTTTCATTTTGGTTTTCTCAGTCTCCAGTTAACTGAGGAAATAATACAGATGCTCTAATATTTCTTTCCTGGTATGGTTTTGGTGGGGAGGGGTGGCTTATTAAATAATGGGAGTATGATGGTTGGTATAATATTGTCAACTATAATTGTATGAGACAAGGAGATAGAAAAATATCCAGTAGTACTCAGTTTCTGCATTAATGAGAAAGATAAGAATTGAATCTATACCTTGCCTTCCTAGAACTGCCTTTCTGAAATGAAAGTTTAGAAAATTCCTAAGAGTTGTCAGGTCTTAAAAGCTGGGGGTGGGGGATAGTCACTTAAATAGGTATTTGTTTCTTGTAGACAGCAGAGAATTACCTTGTAGGAGATTGTTTCCTGTCATTACTTTGTAAAACTCCTTGCTTATTGAGATTGCAGTCGCATATTTGGTATTTGAGTGTCCAGGGTTTTACTGGGGGGGATGTTTAGGGTTTTTAGCAGAGGGTCATTCCGAGCTTAAAACCATATTGTTTTCTAGTTGCTGGACACTAATATACAGGAACCTAGTTACTCCCGAGGTGCATTTTTTCTATTTTATCTGCATTTGGCCTGTTGGCTTTTTACAAGTTTTTAATTTTGTAGTTAACGTATTATTAACTGCATTCCGAATTACTTGAGAGCAGGCTGAGGTAAAAGTGAAGTAATAGATATTTCTATTCTGGGTGATCTTTCTGCGTGTTGTGTTGTCTCCCAGGTCTTTGATGTCTAAAAGAGATTTTTCTCTTCTGTGAGGACATTTGGAGCAGTTTACCACCAGGCTTCGTCATTAACAAGACTGTCCTATCTGCTTTCCTCTTAATCCTTGGCCAAAGCATCTTTAGTTTTGAGACTGTCCTATTTTGAGCCAGTGGAGAGATATTTAGTCTTTTGATAGGCAGAAGGGTGTGTGTCTTGTAATGGTTGGTAATGTAAAGAGCAGGTTGAAGAGGGGGCAGGATGCCAAGAAAAACATAGGAAATTTGTAACCCTGAACAAATAAACAGAAACATGCTACTTAAAAGAAATATAAATGTCCATTCTCTCGGAAATTCTTTTCTGAAATTTCTGTTCTTAAAATAAATGCAGATTGAGGTGTTTGATGAAAGATGATTTTGCTGCCTTTTCCCTCATCTGTTCCCAGATGTGTAAATTAATGTAGTTTGTATAATTCAAACTATAAGAATTTGATCAGTGATCATTTTTAAGTAAAATGTTTGGGTTTATTTATGCTAGCATTAAGTTCATAGTGGCATTCCTTGAAAGATAATGTTCCCTAACTAGTAAGGGTTATAGATAAGATTGTGATGCTCTGTCTACCATTAGTGAACCTTAAATTCTTTGTGAAAATCACTTGATTTTATGAGTTTAAAAGTTTTGCTTTCATATTGACAAACACTTTAAGGTCTTATTTCTTCTAAACAATGCATATCTGTTTAGTTACATATATTTTAATATGTTAACGGCCCTTATATCTGGAGAACTTGACCTTATAGACTTTCTGAGACAGCATGGGACAAGGCATTTTTTAGGTGTTAGTCCAGTGAAATATAAGTACAGAAGGGAAGACCTTTGCATTCTCTTTTTATTCTGAGCATAGGCCACTACTGCTTCCCAGATAATGCTCACATAACTAATTTGGGTGGACTGAGGTATTAATTTCTCAAGTACTGCAATATGTTTGAAACTTGATCATTTCATGAGACACTTAACAAGAGTGTGGTGACCTTTCACTCTTGGTCGATGAACCTTTCTATGAGAGTCTCGGCTTGAAAGATTTGAAGATTTGTTGAAAACAAAGTATTAAAAGGAATGTTGTGGTGAGCTCTGGTGGCCTAGTGGCAAGAAACTGCACTGCAATCCCGGAGGTGTGCAGTTCAAATCCACCAGATGCTCTGCTGGAGGAGGAGGAACAATTGCCTCCTGTACCAGTCAGATCTGATTTGACAGTACACACATAAAAAAAGAAACCTTTTTTTAAAAGAATGTTGCTCCTCCCTCCCCCCCCAATTGTTTCTTAGTTCGGTAGAAGCTGTTTGATTTCCTTTCACTTGTGTGGGTCACTTTGATTTCCCATGAAAAGCAAGAGGCTTTTTCCTGTGGTAAAGATGATAGAGACTACACTCATTGGTAGGGTATCTAGAGCAGAAGTGCATCTTTTTAAAACATTCTATACTTGGCATTAAAGATAGCTGTTGAAGTTAGTGACAGATGACTGTCACAGGTCCAGGTCGTCCTGATGCAGTGTTGTATGTAATGACTTTGAAATGTGTATTAGGCCTAGAGCCCTATTTCTTTTCCCTCCCTATTGTACAAAAGGGTTCTCTGAGCTTTTAGAAAAAGATTGCCCCTTTTCCAGTGTTTCTCACTATATTGCAATTCCGGCTGTGTTGGAACTTCTATCTTGTAAAAATGGCCAGAATACTCTGAAAATGGACAACATGAGGGGGTCTCTCTCAGAATCTTTCATCTGAAAATCTCAACTTTTCTGGAGTAAAGGCTATCTTAGTTTTTAAAGCATTTGTCAGATTGAGTGGATTCTATTTTTCTAGTACTTTGGAAGAGCTTTTTACTCGGTCCTGTTATTTACTTTGGGTGCCTGTTGATTAACTGTTAATAGGCTGATTAATGAAATAGTTAAACCATGAGCTTATGAACTTTCTGAGGCTTCTAATTTATGGCACTAATCTCTTGGTGAGTAGTGTAGGTTTAGTTTTTATTAAGCTGTAGGGAATGTTTCCAGGCTCTTGCATTAGAACTACTGTTAGAATTTATTGGTTTATTTTGTCATCTTTAAATTATTTAGCTTATTTATTCATTAATTTGTTTCTTGTTCCCATGCTGCCATTGCTCATCTTATAGTTGTGGATCTCTGGCACTCCTCTTTAGTCCTTATTGTGCAGTTCACTGCCTTTCTGCTGTGTGGTTTCCATTGGTGGTTTTGAGATTCTTCAGGTCCCCACCAGTTAGACACACAGAATTGGTGTTTTCCACTAGATACTATTTCTCTAGTGCTTTAAATTAAGGTAACCCTTGTTTCTTTATTCATTCAATTAAGATCTTCCTAAAATGGAAGAGCATTTTCTATTTCATTATTTTGATTGTAACTTGGTTGAATAGATGTGAAGTATAGGTGTCATAGTTAAAGATTCTTTTTTGTATCGTAAAATAATCTTTGGACAGTTTCCTTGTCTACTTGACTTTTCTACCCTTAAACTGCTTCCAAAAATAGAAGAAAGGACAAGTTAATTGGACTTGGAGCATTGAAACTGTAATAACCAGGTATAACTCAGTTCCTTCCCTTACCTGTGTTTTTCTATCTTGGAAAGCGAGATTGCTTTCCCTCGCCATTGATCTCGCAGCAGCTTATTTGTTTTTAAAGTTGCCCAGAAAGTATATAAATTAAACTTTTGAAATCTACGTGTAGGAATCCCGTTCTGCTTCCAGAAGTGGAAGTGCTCATGGATCTGGGAAATCTGCACGGCATACCCCTGCAAGGTCTCGCTCCAAGGAAGATTCCAGGCGTTCCAGATCAAAGTCCAGGTCCAGATCTGAATCTAGGTAAGAAAGACTGCCTTGGAATTTTTCTTTAATGCTTAGCTCTGAGATTGGTGTGCTTCGTGAACCAGGAAGGTGGAGAGCAAGACTATTTGTTGGCCTTTTTTATATTTGTGTTAGAAATAAACTTCCTGTAAATTCTGTGAGCATAGTAAGTGTGTGCTTTGGAGTTTTAGGGTTCAAGTCTTACTCTTTCTCCCTCCACCCCAGTCTTGGGGGTCAGATTATCTTTCCCAACCTTTATCTAAGAGCCATAGTGCTAGTTCCTTGATGTTCTGAAGATTGACTTTGTGTTTAGATAATGAGTATGGGGAGTGGCAGTTACATTGCAGAAAATGGTTTTTGATAAATGTCTTCTGTGGAAATTGGCACAATCTATTGATTTTTTTAAATACTGTGACTAGGGTGTACAGAATCAGCTTTCAGTTTATTAGCTTGTTTAGTCTTAATAAGCACCTATCCCTTTTCTTAAAAATCTAGACATTTTCATAAAAATGTCCTGGAACAAGTGACATGTCACATGTCACTTCAGTTAAGCCATTCAGTGATTTAATAATTGTTTTTTCAGTGGCGGGGAGGGAAACGTCATGTGATATATGGTGGGTTTTAGTGTCTTGTTAAGTGACTGTTGAGCATATTGAGCAATAGAGGTGCAGGGGCACAGAATAAGCTAGTAAAATAAACCATGTTTCATTAGATTCAAAAGGTAATGCTGTTACGTTCATTTCATCTTCATAACATTTTAGCAAATGTTGGAAGTATGATTCTAGAACTTGACCAAGTATAATGAAATGATATGAAAATTAAGGGGTATTAATGCCGGTTAGCTGGTACCTAGTTAATGCATTCCTGAGTGATTTTCTTGTTTTTTGCTACAGAGAAGCAAAATAGTTTATTTAGCATCACACTTGGCAGTAATAGTAACCTTGATGCCTTTGTCTTGCAGGTCTAGATCCAGAAGAAGTTCTCGAAGACATTACACAAGGTCCCGTTCCCGCTCTCGCTCCCATAGGTGATCCCGAAGCAGGTCTTACAGTCGAGATTACCGCAGACGTCATAGCCACAGTCATTCTCCCATGTCTACTCGCCGGCGTCATGTTGGAAATCGGGTATGACAGATCTTGAAGCACTTTTGATGATGATGGTTAATATTTTTAGTTGCGTGTACTTTATTAACTGACAAGTTTTTAAAACCTCTCTAATTCTAGGCAAATCCTGATCCCAACTGTTGTCTTGGTGTATTTGGGTTGAGCTTATATACCACAGAGAGAGATCTAAGAGAAGTATTCTCTAAATATGGGCCCATTGCCGATGTGTCTATCGTATATGACCAGCAGTCAAGACGTTCAAGAGGATTTGCCTTTGTATATTTTGAAAATGTAGATGATGCCAAGGAAG
>NW_006399781.1:10577692-10595744 GCF_000299155.1 Elephantulus edwardii | reverse complement strand
CCAATGGAATGGAGCTTGATGGCCGTAGGATTAGAGTTGATTTCTCCATAACAAAACGACCACATACCCCAACACCTGGAATTTATATGGGGAGACCTACTTAGTAAGTTTATTTGATCCCTTGATTTGCTAACCCCAAGGAATACATGTACACAAGAGGGAAATCATTTTAAGTTGTCCTGATCAATAGTTAAAAGAATATATTTCTAAATTTAGCCTCAAATTCTATAACTGATGATACTTTTATATAATGATAGTAATCATGAATATAAAGGGCACTTCACTGAAGTTTTTTTATAAGTGGAAAATACAGAACTAGTGAATTGTCATTCTTTGAAAGGAAATGAGCTCTAAATCTGTAATACAAATTAATACTCATTTGCCCTTTAACTGAACTCGGAAATGACTTGGCCTGCAAATGTCTTCTAAAGCATGAAATTTTACTGTTTATGATGACACACAAGTCATTTTTTGAGCAACATAATAAAATACATTTTCTTTCTAGTGGCAGCTCACGTCGCAGAGATTACTATGACAGAGGATATGATAGGGGCTATGATGACCGGGACTACTACAGCAGATCATACAGGTATTTGGATTTCGATTTGATAGAAAGTGCAATTGTAACTTTAGTGCAAGAAGATTTTTTTTAAAACATGTCCATCAAATTAATGGAATAATTTGTCAAATGTATATACTCATGATAGCTTAAATTCTTTGTTTCTGTTGTACTGTTTGAATTTTGTTTTGAAAGTCTATGCTTATTTTTCTACCTTTACAGAGGAGGAGGTGGAGGAGGAGGAGGATGGAGAGCTGCTCAAGACAGGGATCAGATTTACAGGTAGGCCAGGGGAAGGGATTTCTAATGTAGGTAAAAGGCTCATTTAAAACTGGTATTGTATCTTTAATGGAATGTAGTTGCATTACTAGTGAAACATTCTGCATTTAATCTTGATTATTGATTCTAATTCAAGTATAGTCAAAATCTGGGTTTTTAACGTTGTGTGCAGCAAAAAAACAAAAAAAACCAAAAAACCCTGCCTGATCCTTTAACATCCTCACAATCCCATTTTTGCAACCACAGTATAAATCTGTTTTAGACCCTCCACCATCCTATTAGTAAGTTTACCCTCCTCACTTGTAAGGAACATCTGCTTCAAAGGTGGAGCGTGAGGTTTGATAATATATTTCATTGTGAGTGCCATAATAGACATAGAAACCCTATAATTAGTGCAGTAGAAAGGAAATAAGTATGGGGGGGAGTGTGTGTGTATGGTCTAAAGCTAAGTTAAATTGTGATTAATGGAAACTTTGCAGAAGACGATCACCTTCTCCCTACTACAGTCGTGGAGGATACAGATCCCGTTCCAGATCTCGATCATACTCTCCACGTAAGTTGGGGATTTGTTTTGGTTTTTTTAAGACTTGTTTTGACTTAAAACTACACTGCCACCCTGGTTGGCACAGAGTATATTCTAATGAATTGAATAGCTGGTTTTGCAGACATTAATTTTTTAAAACCAACTTTGGTTCACTCAACCTTAAAATTAGCATTTGGGGTGGGGGTAAGACTGAGAAAAACTGGATGAAATATGTTTACGGCATTAAAGTCTATTGGGGAGAGAATAGTCTAAATTCATCATTCCAATCTCATGGTTCATGAAATATTTTACCACTTATACTATTATATTTTTATGGCTGCTGTTCTGGGGTTTTGGTTTTTTTATGGTGGTCTCTTACAGAAGGAAATATGGGGACATTAATAGGATAGGGTGCAGTTTCAACATTAAATTATTTCCTCAACAATAAATCCATTTACTGTTTTTCTCTCCCCTGCCCCCTTTAGGCCGCTATTAAAGCATGAAGTTGAAGACCGAGACATTTCCTAGAGTTTGGGATGTTGATTGTGGACAATATTTTTTTATTGTCTCCTGTTTAAAAAGTGAACAGTGCCTAGTGAAGTTAGGTGACTTTTACACCTTTTATGATGACTACTTTTGGTGGAGTTGAAATGCTGTTTTCATTCTGCATTTGTGTAGTTTGGTGCTTTGTTCAAAGTTAAGTGTTTTCAGAAAAGTATGTTTTGCATGTATTTTTTTACAGTCTAAATTTTGACTGCTAAGGAGTTTCTATTGTACAAAACTTCATTTAAAAGGTTTTTCTACTGAATCCAGGGTATTCTGAAGATCAAAGCCTGTGTGTAAAATGTTACCAAATGGCAAAAAAGTAACAATAAACAGTTTTGATTTTTACTTTTCTTTTTAAGTAAGGATGCTTAGCCAGAACTGTTCAGATAAGTTGTCAGTAGTAAATTTAAACACAAACTACCATTTTTCTCAAGTTCATTAAAAATACCATATCTAATAAACGCAACTTAAGTATTAAAATTATGCTCTGTAACTCTGTATTGCTAGAATTAGAACTAAAGATACTTCAACACAGCACATGTTTAATGCTTATCTATCTAAATGTGGGTTTGTCTGCCTTTATGTAATCTGTTAAATACAGCAGGAAATGAGAGATTTAAACAATATATGCCTATGAAAGGCTCACTCTTAAGCTGTTACAAAGGTGATAATGGAATGATATCAGCAAGTGGTTACATTCCACCACAAATGTACTCTTGCTCCTCTAGCTTTTAGGCTGTGTTAAAAATGCTGGGTGCTTGGAAGTACAGGATAAGAGAAGGTAACACATATACACCTGTGTGGTGGATGATCTGAAGACTGCCTGTTTTTTATTTCAACAGTCTTTTTAGGTCCTTTATTCTCCAAAAAGACCCAATTTCACTCAAATGCTTAAATAAACTCAAATGAAAACAATTTGCTGCTGCAACTTTTTACAAAGAAGTATTTGTTCTGGATTTTTCTTTTTTGTTTCCTAGATACTAATAGTGTCCTTCAGCTCGTTCTATTAATAAACCTGAATCTTCTCACAAAATTTATTGAATGAGTAATGTGCTATAGGCTGGTACTTCAGATTTGTAAGCACTTAACAGTCAATTCATGTCGCTTAGCCAGCATTGTCTTTCTGAACCTAAACATTTTAAAAACTCAGTCTGGACAGTCAGCCATACATATTTTATTGATTTTAATGGAAGTTTATGAAGAACTTGGATTTCCATTCATTATTACACATTTTCCTCCTTGTCCCCCAGAATGATGTTCTTGGTGGTTACTACCAATAAAACCCTGCTGTGTTTTTAATGTATACTAACTCAGTAGGTCCAACTACTAAGTAGTTTGCATAAAATTCTGACTTGTTATTTTTCAGTTAATATTTTTTCTCTTAATTTAGTAAATTGATCGGCCAATGTGTTTTGGTTAAGTAGGAGAAGCTGTAGGTGAATGTAAGGGTGGAAATTTTCATACACTTCAGTCTTAAAGCATCTTTGGGAAAAGCCATATCCCAGATCAGATAATGGGTAGTTAATGCATTTGGCATTGGTTAGATCTCACTTAATACCCTGGCACTTAGCATATGAATGTTAATCAAAAGCCATTTTCAGCCAGTGCTCCCCCCCCCATCAAGTGTGCCATTTTTCCAGGTTCCCTGAGTGTAAGCTATATTCTGATCTGGCTCATAACATATTTTTTTTAATAGTATGAAAATGTTAGAATATAGCTATGACCATATATTTTTACTCTTGGACTAAAGATAATTTACTAGGAAAAGTGTGCGCAAAATTCCATTGTTTCCTGTATGGGAGAAGATCTTGTTTTATGTTGCCTCTGGGGGATTTGAAGTGCCTGTCCTTGGGTGGGTGATTGTTAGATGCCATCCATTCGCATACAACTCTATCCCCCTGAACCGCATCTAACATACTTAACCCATTGCTGCAGTCAGTTAGTCTCTCTCGTTGAAGATCTTAACATCTCTCCACAAGCTAGAAAGCATTGTCAGAGTGCTCTTTTGAACCTAATTGCTCCCTGATTGGGATAGGTCCCTAATTTCCTTTGCCATGTATCTCATATATTGGTACCAAAGGAATTGCTTAGTGATCTAGGGTGAAATCTTTGGAAATTTTTTACCTCTCCATTTATAATGGTCCGGGGTGGGAGTTGAAGTTGTTAGTTTTTACCTCTGTAACCACAGTCATCAGTATACTGACATAAATTTTACAAATAAAAGATCTTTACATACCTGATGTCATTCACATTGTGAGAATGAAAATAACATACGAAATACAAAAATACGATAGTGAGGGAACTACGTGTACAGAAAGAATCTCCTCTGTAATGTTGAAAAGGATGTGGATAAAAACTCCATTTTTTTACCTTGCTAGTTGTATTGTGCGATAGTTCCATTGCTGTGGGGAACAGCAGTTACCAACTTCTGGCAAACAAGTGACTCATCTGAGGGGATTGACCTTGATGAAAAGGCCAATCCTACATAATAGGTTGAGAAGGGGGAGCTATATTAACATCAAGAGCTTGAGTTGATCCTTGCGCAGAGAATCTTATACCCAAAAGAAATAGCCAGTGGTAATGACAGCAGCAGGCTAGCACCACGTCTCAACACCAACAGATGGCAGTAGGCTTGCCAACGTGTGGATCCAGAGAAGCCTTTGGATAAGAAGCTCCAGATACATTAATGTGGTTCTGCTGTAGCACTTGTACAAAGACAAGACCTAGAAAATGCAGTCTGGAACTATTGAAAGGGGCTGTGGGCAGCAAAAGTAAAGATCCTGCAGTGACCTTCGGCTAAGAAGTCATGAAAGCCCGGGTTGAAACTCTTAATGAGCTGGGTTAGAACCTTGTTCTTCCTTGAGCGTTGTTAAACTATGTGAGTATAGTATCAAACCCTTGAGGAAATGGTGAAAGTGGATTCTGAAGCCAACAAAGCATGCCAGTGAGGTTTGGGTACATGTTCATGCAGACCTTTTATAGACATGTTTACAAGGACAAGGTTTGAAAACTGCCTCCATCAGCAGGTGGGTGACTATATAGAACACTGGCTAATTAAAAGGAAGTAATTGGCCACCTACAACATGGATAAACTTGAAAATGTGCACTCGGTGCTCTTCAGAGGTAAGCGTGACATAGTTTTCATCATAAGCTTTGGGTATATGTTATGGGCCACTCCTTGCAGAGCAGCAGCAAAGAAGATGGAAGATCTTTAAATGAAGTAGATTTGGCAGTCACTGAAAGTTGAGCTTGACTGGATTTAACAGCAACAGTATATACATTTATATTCACTACCCAGAACAGGTAAATACTTAATGATTGTTCCTGTGTACCATCCTCGAGGTTTTCACAGGTGTAGGAGATCGCCCTTTTTTCTGTAGAGCAGCTGATGGGTTTGAAACATGCATTTGGGGTTTGCAGCACAGCTTAACCACTGGGCATAGTGATATTTAAAGGCTGGGAACTTGCTGAAAGGATGGGTTCTGACGGTTTAATCTGTATGTGGTTTCTTTTTGGGGTGATGGAAATTGTGGTAATGGTTGTGTACCCTTGAATAGTGTGCCGTTTGGGACCGACCCATTACACACCCACCAGGTCAATCATGGGACAAGTTTACCTGTCTTCCGGAGCTGCTGGTTTGCAACTACTGGGAGTTTACAGCACCAGATTACCACTAGGCCATCAGAGCTCCCTTTTAAATAATACTGTTATTAAAATATTTCTTTTAAATAAGTGAATTTTATCAGGATATGTAAGGATAACAAGGGAAAAAACCCTGTGATAGGCAGCCCTCAATGATCCTCTGATAGTTTTACCTCTAGATACTTAGTCTCTTTTCTACCTTGGGAAAGGCTAGCCAGACAGGTGTGAGTAAACTCTAAGCAAGTACAATCTTGTCAGGCATGTGACTAAACTGGAAATAGATGATCCAACAAACACAGTCGAGCCTGCAGAGGACTTGGGTCTCAGCCAACAAATACCTTCCAACTTCAGGTTGGAACCATCCAGCTGAGGCATTTCCCACATAGTGTGGCAAATGTGTTTTAAGTCTGAATTGGGTAGAACAGGCAAAATTAGAGGCCAGGGAGTTTCCGTAAAGGTTATACAAAGTAGCTAGAACCAATCATGTCTCTGAAGCTGTGACGAGTGACATTTAAAAGCAGAGAATCAGTATTTTCAAATTTTGAACTGCCCAAGATCCTCTTCCCTGACAATCTCAAATGAGGAAATGAGTCAACCATATTAACCCATGACCCAGTGGCACCAGGGCTGCTTCACCTTCCTTTTGGAGAGTCCCTTATTCCTCAGGAATGTCATGATCTCTAACCTTTGACAGTATATAATTTTTTTTTCTCTGGAATTTGTCTTTGCTTATACGAAGATTATCACCATTGGGCCAATTGGCAGCATCAGGATGGATGGTGAAGAGATTGAAATTGTTAACAGCTTTAGTTTGCTTGGCTCCACAGCCAACACACTCGGCACCAGCAGCTGGGGAATTAAAAAGATGGGAAATTAAAGATGGAAAAGCCAGCTGTTAGGGTACTGAAGATGAAGAGCAATGGTGTCACTCTGGAGACTAAGGTGCCCCTGATGCAGGCCATTATCTTTGCAATCACTTGCTATGCATCAGGGAGGATAGAAGGAGAATTGATGTCTTTGAGCTGTGGTGCCAGGGAAGAATATTGAATGTACCATGAACTGCTAAGAAAACGAACAGGATATTAATTGGTACAACCACTTGGAAACACTGATGTGTGTATACATGCATAGGCATACACACACATAAGTGCCTATGTAATACATTTTTATGATATGATACTTTTGCACGGAGTGCCTGAATTTATCAATAGATAAGTGTAGGAATGTTTATAATTGCTTTATCTATAATAGAGCCAAACTGGAAACAGCTCCAAGTCTTTTAATGATAAATGAAGTAACTAAGTTAAGCAGTACACAGCAATAAAAACTGCTACTTTAATTACTTGAATGAATCGCATTAACATATTAAAGAGTTAAATCAGATACAAGATATTTAAGAACAGGCAAAACTGACTTAATAAAAAATCAGAATAGTGATAACTCCCTAACCCATTGTCAATGAAGTCAATAAAGAGTTAAAAAACTGGTGGCTTAGTAGTAAGGATGTAAATGCTTATAGAAGCAGATTACCATGGCTGTCACAGTTTGCTGGCTAGGCACACTGGCACTGGGATTCTTTTATTCTTAGGGTATGGTATTTGATAAGGAGCATGAAAAAGTATCCTTTTGGGGCACTAGAAAGTTCTCTTCATCAGGATATGGTTCTATGGAAGTAATCCTATGTAAAGGGTGGTCAAGTGGGTAAGGATCCACTACCAACCCGCCATAAGACAGTGCAAATCCACCAGCTGCTCAGGGAGAAAGGAGCGTCTTCCATGTTCCTTAGAAACTCTGAAAGCCCATTGGAGGGTTAGCTATGAATCATTCCCAACTAATATCCCGTTAACAATCGTGTAAAATTCACCATGCCATATAACGGAAGGATGTATGCCTTTTCAACATACATTATATCTAAATAAAAAGGCAAAAGCAGGGGACTGTATAAAAGGAACAATACAGGGAACAGATGAAAAATATTTTCATTAATAGCATTAAATTTTTTTACACTGATGTGTCACATGCATTAATGGTTGGTTACCCAATGTGGACAGAGTGGGACGGAGCTCCCTGATTAAAACAAGCTTGGAAGCAGGAGTGGCATCCACTTCCATAATAGGTTGCCTCCGGAAACCCTATGAACCTGGAGAGAGGATGAGAGACACACTAGCGTTGAGGACTCTCCTTCATAGGGTTGCTATGAGTCGCCTGCGACAAGACAGCACTTAACAATTAATTGGAAGCAGGAGTGGCATCCACTTCCCAAACATGCCTCTGGAAACTCCATGAACTTTGAGAAACGATAGTTTACGGAACGCTTCAAGTCTTTTGTTCATAGGGTCCCTATGAGACTTGCTCAACTCGACGGCAATCAACAACAACGTCATTAATGTTGCATTAAAAGTATTAGTGGAGAGAAACCTTGTCATCTATGGAGAAAGAATAAATCCTAAGACCAGGACTACCAGAGAACAAGATAGAACTTTTCAAATTTAAAAACAACAAGAAAACACCAAAACAAACACGTCGCTGTGAGTTGCATGAAGCTGATTTCAGCTTCCTCCCTGTGTGCGGGTGGTTTCATTGGAAGTTTCCAGTAGGATTTTTCAGGGCTGTGACCTTTTGAAAAATAAGCTGACTTGTCTTCCAAAGTAGTCCAGGGTGGGTTCTCACCAAATGTACAGTTACTTGTGGAGCACTAATGGGTGTCACTGAAGGACTCCTAGAAACATGACGAATGAAGTAACAGTTCAATAACATGCTGAATGGAAAAGCTGAGAAAACCAAAATATGTTACAAAAGATTTATTAGTAGTTAGGTCAAGTCTAGTACCACTCATAGTGACCTGATGTACAACAAATCTGAAACCTGTTCTATTCTGTGCCATCCTCACAATCTCTGGCACATTTAAGCCCATTGCTGCCTGCAGTCACTGTGTAAATCCATCTGGTTGAGGGTCTTCCTGTCCTTTGCCATTCCTCCACCTTCCCAACTGTGATGCTCCTCTCCAAGGAACATGCCTGAAGTATGTGAGACAATTTGCCTCCAAGGAGCATTCTAATTCTTTTGCAATCCATGGGATGCTCAGTACTCTGAAAAGCCTCTGGCCTAAATCAGGTGTACCTTATTTCACAAATGGAGATTGCGCCTCAACAATTTGGGAGGTCCCTGACTACAGACTTTCTCAGTCTCTTGATCTGACTGTTGCTGCCAAGTGTATAGTATGAATGGTAAGAAGAAAATTAAGGAACAATTTAAAGAGATTGGCCCATGACCTGGAGAGAATGAAACAGATGAATGGGACCTTCTAAGAATTCCTATGCACATCAAAAAGCTTCAACAGGGTAAAAAGGAAACCCACACGGGGAAAAATATATTTGGTAATGACATATATAATAAGGAACTCATTTAAAATGTGTAGACTACTCCAGCACCTCACAATAAAAAAGGCAAACAACTCAGTTGCAAAATTGTCATAGGATATAAATATACATTTCACCAAATTCAGATGGCAAACAAACACATGAAGAAATGTCCAAAATCCCTAGCTATCAGAGAGATGCAAAACAAAACAACTATATCATCTTACCCCAGCAATAGCAAAGTTCAACAGAGCAGCAAACAACAGATGTTGTGGAGAGATTGGAACTCTAATCCACGGTTGGTGGGAATGTAAAATGGTACCGCTCCTATGTAAGGTGGTCTGGCAAAAAGTTGGAAATTGAAATACCATTTGATCCAGCCATTCCACTAGTGGGAATATGCCCTAACAAAACCAGAGCCACAACTCAAACAGATGTATGTATACTCCATTTGTGAAATAAAGTATACCTGATTTAGGCCAGAGGCTTTTCAGAGTTTGTTGCTGCATTATTCACAACAGCGAAGAGTTGGAAGCAATCCAAGTCCCTGTCAAAAAATGAATGGATAAAAATATTATGGTATGTTCACACAATCAAGTATTACACAGCATTGAAAAACAATGAACTTGTAAAACATTACACAACATGGGGGAGCCTGGGGAGTGAAATGTCTCAGTCACAAAAGGACAAATACTGCACAACACTACGGTTATAGGACACGGGGTGGGGGTTGTTGGTTATGGAAAGAATGGGAGAAGAGTGGCTAGATAATGAACAACCATTAGGTGAGATTAGGGGAAGAACTGCAAGGAATATATGATTATGTATGACAATTTGGAAAGGGTGCAATGTGGGGAGGGGTGGGGAGAAAGAAAATGTGCAACAATGAAAATTACATTTTCTATGTTAAAAAAAAGACTGCAAACAACAACTAAAAAGAAACTGGGAACAGTAGAATTTGCAGAAAAGAGCAGAGAATGTGATTTCTGTTGTGTGCCATCAAGTAGGCTAGGCTCCACAGCAACCTTATGAATGACAGATCTGTCTGCCCTACCTACCCGGTTACCTCCTCACAATAAGCCCCCCCCCCCATGCTCAAGTCATTTGCCACAGTCAGTCCATCTTGTTGAGGGTCTTCCTCTGTCTCACTGACCCTCCACCTTTTCAAGCATGATGTCCCTTTCCAAAAGAATGATCCTAGCACCATGCCAAAAGTGTGTGAGACGAAGCTTCATAACCAACCCTTCCCTCTAAGGAAGAGGCACCTGATGGCACTTCCCCTAAAACAGATTTGTGTGGACGCTTGGCAGTTCAATACCCGCCACCACCTACTGCAGTTCAAAAGCAGTTATTTTTCCCAGTCTTCCTTATTCTTTGTCTAACTGTTCCATACATAAGAAGCAATTGAAAGTACACTAGCTTGGGTCAGGGCACACTTTCGTCTTTAAACTGACTCAGTCCTTACTTTCTAACACTAAAGAGTCCATGAGAGCAGTTTCCTCAATATCTTTTGGTTTCTTGAGTGCTGTTACCATGGGTGTTGATTGTGGATCAAGTAAAATGAAAGCCATGATAACTTCCATTGTACCATTTATCATGATGTTTCCTATTGATCCATTTGTGAGGGTGTTTGTATTCTTGATTTCCAGGTATAATCTCCTGAAGGCTGAAATCTTTGGTCTTCAATAAGTGTTTTCAAATCTTCTTCACTTTTTTTCTGCCATCAGGATTACATCATCTGCATAGTGAAGGTTGTTGATGAATCTACCACCAATTCTGATGCCACATTCTTGTTCTTACAGTCCAACTACTGGAATTATTTGCTCAGCATACAAATTCAATAGGTATTTTGAAGAGATACAACCTGACATACACTTTTCCTGAATTTAAACTCTGCAGTGTTCCTTTGTTCTCTAGAAGTGACTGCTGCTTTGTCTATGTACTTTGTGCATGAATGTAATTAAGTGTTCTGAGATTCACATTCTTCTCAATGTTAACCATATATTATTATGATTCACATTGTCTAAAGCCTTTGCATAGTAAACCCCTTTCTCTGGTATCCTTTCCTCTTAGTTAATATTCATCTGTCATCAGCAATGATAACTCTGGTTCCACTGCCTCTTCTGAATCCAGCTTACATGTTGATGTACTTGTTGTTTTAAAAATACTCTTTAGGAAGACTGACTTCCTTGTGGGATATTTTCTATATAATTTCTGCACTCTGTTGGATCACTCTTTTTTTGGAATGAAAAACAAATCTATTCCATTTATTTATCAAGCTGTCTCCCAGAGAGCTGTCTCTTTCAAATTTCTTGGCACCCCAACTGGTATTCCTTCAGTACTTGAGGTCTTTTGTTGGGGTTTTTGCTTTGTTTTTGTAAATGCCTACAGTGCCATTGAGTACTGTCACACTTCCCTGACCAGCAGTAATGTGCCAGGCAACATATGGTGACCCTGAGGTGATGTGGGAGCGACATCAACCATTGGTTCTTGATCATATGCTGCTTCTGAAATGGTTCCATGTCAACCTATTCCTTCTGGTATAGTAAGCCTGTATATTCTTTCCTCCTTTTGATGCTTCCTGCATCATTTAATATTCTGCTCCTAGAATCCTTCAGTATTGTAACTTTTTTTCTTTTAGAAAAAAAAATTTCTCCCTTGTTGTTTGACACTGAGTCAGATCCAACTGGCACAGGAGGAGACGGTCTTCCTTCTCCAGCAGAGCATCTGGTGGATTCGAACCACACACCTTCGGGACTGCAGTGCAGCTTCTTGCCCCTAGGCCACCATAACTTCCTCAGTATTATAACTTGAGTTTAAAGTTCTTTTTTCCCCTTCAGTCCTTTTGGCTTGGGAAATGTAGTGCATTTTCTTGCCTTGATTTTCTAACTCCAGGTCTTAGCATTCATTGTTATAATACTTTGTTTAGTCTTCTGGAGCTGCCTTTTGGAATTATCCATTCATCTCTCTCACTTCAATATTTCTTCCTTTGTTTTTGTTTCTCTGTATTGAAGAGCAAGTATCACACAACCATTTCTATCCACATCCTATATCATTATTCTTTCACTGACTCAATCCATACCTCCCAGCCATTTGCAATCAGTTCATTTCAGGAGCACATTGACCCTACTTCTCATAATCAAAGATACATTCCTTGCCTGATTCTACACATCAGTTCTGCTCCATTGCATGATGTTTCCAATTCTTTTAGGTTGTTTTACCCCACAGGATCAACTCCCAGTTTTTACTCCATTATGTCCCATTCTATCTAATCTCAATTTCTTATGCCTTTCCTGGGAATCTATCAAAGAAAAGGGGGAATTCTGAGCTCTCGGTCAAGTGAAGAAGACAGATCTCCCTAAACCTCACATTCTGTCTCTTCAAAGATGTTGTTGTTATGTGCTGTCAAGTCACTTGCAACTCATAGTGACTCTATGTGAAACAGCTCTGAACCCTGCACTATCCTGAGCCACTGTTACTGTCTCTGACACACCTACCTCCAGTCACCCCAGTCACTGAGATAATCCATCACCGAACCAGATATGTATATTCAAAGTATTTTATAAAAATGACCATACTCAATAAGCCATCAAACAACAAATGCTAGTCAGAGTGTGGAAACATTAGAAGTCTCCAGCATTGGTGGTAATGTAAAACGGTACAACAACTAGGGAAAGTCCAGCAATTCCTTAGAAAATTCAGAATAGAAATACCATTTGATCCAGAAATCCCACTACTAGATATATATACCAAACAAATAATAGCTACAACGGACACTGATGTACAAACACCATGTTTATTCCAGTATTATTTACCATAGCAAAAACTTGGAAACAATTCAGGTGTCTATCAGATGATTAATGCATAGAGAAACTTTCATTTGCATAATAGAAAATTATGCACCAGAGAAAAACAATTAAAAAAGAATTTGTGAACTACTGCACAACATGGGTGAATCTAGAGCAAATTATGCTAAGTGACATAAATCAGTCACAAAAGGACAGTTATTAGTATAAGACTACTAATACAAAATGCTACAAGAGTGATGACCATTTTGCTCTTTTCTTTCTTTCTGATGATCTTTTGCTTTCTTGTTGATGTCATCCCCCAACTCATCTGATCATTGGTCACTAGTGTTTGATGTATCAAACTTATTTTGAGATAATGTTTCATTTTAGGAAGGACAAAGTCAAGGTCATATTTTGGTTCTTGTGGGCTTATTTTCATCTTCTTCAGCTTCGTCATGGATGTTTGGTGTTCGGTTCCACAGTCAGTCTCTGGTGTTTTGATTAATGACATCGAGCTTTTCCACTGTCTATTCCCACAGATGTAATCACCACTTATGTTCTTGGAAAAACGTATTTGCAATGGATAATTCACTGCACAAAATTCTGTCATTCGATCACCAGTCTCATTTCTGTCACCAACACCATATTTTCCAGCCATCAGCCTTCTCTGTTTCCAACTTTCACATTCCGTTTGTTTTCATGATTGTATCTTTATTGCATGTTCAATGAATTCCAGACTGCACAAACCAATAGAAGTCCTCAATTTCTTTCTCTTTGGCCTCAGTGGTTGGTGTGTACGTTTGAATAATTGTTGTACTAACAGGTCTTCCTTGGGTGCCTATGGATAGTGTCCTATCCCAGCACTAACTCTCTCTATCTCAGAGCTCTGTGGGGAATTGTGCTTCTAAGCCAAAGGCAGCACCTCTCTGGTGTTTCAAATCCACCAGAGGATCTGTGGGAGAATGGAACACCCTTCCTCTTCAATCTGTCATTCTCAGCAGAGCAGATCATAATGGCCAATGCAAGTCCATCTCAGATCACTAATGTTCATTTTATGTCAGTCTTTGTCCATGTGTTTCATTTCGTTTTTAACAACTTTCAATTTTCCAAGACTCTGATTACATACATTTCATGTTCCAATTATTAATGAATGTTTGGAGGAATTTCTCCCCATTTTTACTCTCAAAAGTCTTTTATTAGGACAAAGCTTTACTCCATCTGTGTCATTAAGGTGGGTTCTGCTTTGAGAAAGCAGTTCTTGCCCAGGCACATTTTGAGGACATTCAAACCTGGGGGCCTCATCTTCTCCCACTAAATAATGTCCCAGTGCTATCCATAAGTATTTTGAAGGCTTGTTATTTCAGACTTGTTCAAGTCTGCTTCTTAATCTGCCTTTGTCTAGAAGTCTAATGTAGCTTTATAGTCTGTAAACTGTGCTGAGAATATAGAGGGATGATATTTAAGATGTGGTGCAAGAAAACTCACCACAACTGAAGGAACAGTCTCTACACTGAGAAGGTGAAATGAACAACTACCATGGCGAGGCCTGTGTTGACACCAAGGCATGCTAGATATGAAGACCCTAACAGGGAACAGGCGAGAGAAAACAGGAGGGAAATAGTGGGGAGGGGGATTGCTAAACAGTAGATGCAACGTGGGAGTGGCTGAGTCTGACCTCTATTCCCTTGATAAAGGGGAACTCTCACCATCAATAGTGCCATTGAGTCGAGGGTGACTCAAAGCGACCCTGTGCACTCTGTCCTATCTTAACCCATTCTCACTGCCTCTGACACACCTATCTCCTGTACCCCAGTTACTGTGACAATTCCTCTCATCCAGCATCTTCCTCTCCTATGCTGTCCCTCCACCCTTCCAAGAATGATGTCCTTCCTTCTTCAAGGACTAGTCCCTCCTGACAACATGCCAGTTTATCAGACAGAGCTTGTGTATATACTGTTCCACCCATTTCCCCCTCCCCCCATAATCTTCAGCAAGATTTAACTTGGGTAGGTATTAATGATACTATTTGGGAATTTCTGAATTTGTTGGATCATTGTTTTTTGGAATAAGAACAAATATAGATCTCTTTAGCCAACCAATTCTTTTCTTTATAATAGCTCTGTATTTTTTCCATGTTCTTTTAATGTTTCCTGCATCATCCAATATTTCACCTTCAATATTACAACTTGAGGCTTCAACTTGTTCTTCATTTCTTTGAGCTTGGTAAATGATGAGTGTCTTCTTCCCTTTTGGTTGGGTTGTGTTTTTTTTTAAATTTCCAAGTCTCTGCATGTTTCATTACAATATTTTGCTTTGTCTTGTCAAAGTGCCATTTTAATCTTATATTCTGCTTACTCCAGCATTTCTTCCCTTTATTTTGGCCTCTTTGTATTTTAGTATGTTTCAGAGTCTCTTTTAAAATCCATTTTGGTTTTTCCCCCACCTCCTCTGTTTGTAATGCTTTTTTCATGGATTAGAGCCTTGATATCATTCCAGAATTTATTTGTTCTTCAATCATTAATGTTCAATACACCACATCTATTCTTGAGATTGGGACAGATTCAGGGTCATATTTGAGTTCTTGCATTTTCAGTTTATTCAGGTTCAATTTGAACTTTCATATGAACAGTTGATGATGTGTTCCAGTCAGCCCCTGGCCTTGATTTGACTACTGATATCCAGCCTCCCCATTGACTAGTAGGTGTAGTCAGTCTTACTCCTTTGTAGTCTATTACGAGGTCTATGTAGTTAGCCCTATTTCTGTCACCAAGTTCTTATTTTCCAGCTACCAGGCCTTCATCTTTGTTTCCAACTTTTGCATTCCCGTTACCAATTCTTATTAATGCATCTTGGTAGCAGGTTCTATCAATGTCAGACTGCAAAAGCTGGTAGAAGTCCTCGATTTCTTCACCTTTGACTCTAGCGATTAGAGTCTATATATGAAGAATAGTTGCATTAGCAGATCTCTCTTTTATGTGTACGGATAATATCCTATCACTTACAGCATTTACTTCAGAGGAGATTTGGATTTTTTTTTATGATGAAGACAATTTCATCTCTCTAAACCAAAATGAGCTCAAAATGTTATTTTTACTTGTCACAAAATTACTTTTTCTAATCTAGTTCACTACTCAAGTTGGAAACTATTCTCTGTGATAGAAAAGGGGAGCAAGGCTTCCTTGACAAGCTGTTAGGAAACATTTTGATCTCCTGGAACAGATCCAAAAAATCTACACTTTGCCCTTTCCTGCATGGCCCAGCCATTCCTGGCTGTGTGGGCACCATCATGGGATGGGACAGGGGCCTCATCACTGGCAGCCCAGGCATGTGACCTCCCATGGGTGGTCTCATTCCAGGAGCACGTCCCCCTGGCAGACACATCATTGGCATTAGAGAAGGCCCCTCCAAGAAGAGAAGGGCCACCAATGGGGAATGCCAGGTTCAAACCAGGGCGAGGAGGACCCTGGAGACTGGGTGGAGGTGGGATCATTGGCCCTGCTCAAGGAGGAGCACAGGGTGGAATAAAAGATCTCTTCCCTGTTGAAATGCAGCTATTTCTTTGTCAATCAAACTCTGAGCCTACTCTTCCACCCCTTCCTGAGAGTGATCTTTAACATTCTCTTCGTGTTTCCTGCCACTGAAATGTGTTTTTCTCACAGATGTTTGGCAATTTTCTGAATTCTGACATTATCGTGATGATGAATGAGTACACAACACTAACACAGAGTCACAGGTAAGGAGTGTATCCGGTAGTCACAATGAAACTTGGACATGTTGCTCCATGGCCAGTGGCTGCTCAGTTCTGTGCCTCGTGGAAATGATGTGAGAAGCACACACATTTGTCTCCAATTTATCATTCTCGGTATAATACATCACATGATTGGCTGATTCAACGTGGCCAATACCAGTCGATCTCAATTCATTAATGCCTACAATGTCAACTGACAATGTTCAATCTTCCTAGATCTGGAATTTATACATTCTATATTCCAATCATTAAGGGATATGTGCAGCTAAAATTAATTTCTCCTCATTTTTGGGTGACTTCCAACCTGAGGGGCTTTAGCTCCAGTACTATATTTAACAATGTTCCTGTTATTTGAAGGTCTGTTATTTTAGATGCAAACGGCCATTCCTGCTTGTCACTTTCCATCTGGAAACTCCACTGAAACCTGTCTGCCATTGGTGATTCTGCTAAGATTTGAAATAGCAGTAGCATAGATTCCAACATCACAGCAATGCACAAGTCACTCCAGTACAGTCAACAGACAGACAAGTGCTGCACCCATAAGAGCAAACTATTAAAAAAAGAAGCATACAAAGACTATTAAAAGATTATCGCTTTCAGTATAGAGTACATCTCAACTTCATGGAAACAAAAATATTCACAATTGGACCAATAGGCAGAATTATTATAGACTGAAAAAAGAAGTTGTTAGCAGTTTCATTGTACTTAGATTCACAATCAACATGAATGGTAGCAAGAAGTCAAGAAATCAAAAGACGTGTTGCATTGAGAAAATCTGCTATCAGTGATCTTTCCAGAAGGTTTCTTTCCCTGGTCTGTCTCTCTCTCTTTCTCTAGATCAAGGAATCTCGCCAGGAAGATCCCTTAATAAACCTTCTTAATAAAGCTTAAAAAAAAAAAGGACCTATTCAAAGTGCTAAAAGAGTAAGGATGTCAATTTAAAGTCTAACGTCAATCCAATCCAAGCCATGGCCTTTTCAATTATTTGTTATGCATCTGAAAGTTGGACAATGAATACGAATGACAGAAGAATCAATGCTTTTGAATTGTGATGCTGGAAAAAGAGTATTGAATATCCTGTGTACTGCCAAAAGAACAAACAAGTCTGTCTTCAACCATGGTGCTTCTTAGAGGCAAGGATGGTGAAACTTGGTCTCACATGTTGTCAAAAAACAGAAAAGACAGCAGCTTGGGAAAGGTGGAGGGTCAGAGAAAGACTCCCAACAAGGTGAATGGATACAGTGACTGTAACAACGGCCTTGGGCATGGAGGAGAGCCTAAGGATGTGGCAGGACAGAGCAAGGTTCAGTTCTGTTGTTTATAGGGTCGCTATGAGCTACAGCTGACCCAACAGCACCTAACAACAACAAAACTGAGAAAGTAAGAAGTAATATGTAAAAATAGAGGTAAATATGAAAAGATAGAATTAATGTTGACAGTTTCTGAGGACTGGGCTCAAAACTCATTACAGACAAAACCAACTCAAAGCTGACCTCCCCACTCCCCCATACCCTGAGATGTCCAAAGCAGTAAACCGCTTGGGAGAAAATTGCCCATCTTTTTTCCCCCACACAATTCCTGGTGGATTTGAGCTACAAACAAGTAATA
>NW_006399781.1:10572688-10577272 GCF_000299155.1 Elephantulus edwardii | reverse complement strand
GAATGTTTCACCAAAAACAATTAAAGGCAGGCCCAAGGGCCACGGAGTAGAGTCACCCACCTTTGTCTTGGGAGCATGGCTTCTGTCCTCTGGACCTACTGTTCGCTCTCTCTTTCTCTATGCTGTTGTTGGTGGTAGTGTTATTAAATGCCGTCGAATCACAGGCGACTCATAGTGACCCTATGAACAAAAGTCCTGGACACTTCCTGTATAAAATAATTTTTTTAAAAAATCTGTTTACTTTCTTCATAGTAATTCTGTAAGATCTAAGAGATAGCTAAACATAAGAACAGAAAATTATAGTTTGGCATGAAGTTAAAACTAGTGTCCAAACTGTGTGCATGTGCACATGTGTACTAGTGCTGGCTTACTTTCATTATCTTTTCTGCATTAATTAACATTAAAACAGGCTGTTACGTTTGATGTTCCCCATGTTGAAAACTTTTCATGCCTTTTGGCTCAATTGCGAGGCAATTCAGGAAATTTTACTATCCTTCCTATAAACTCACCAGTTTTGTTGTTATGTGCCATCGAGTCAGGGTCAACTCATAGCTGACCCTCCAGTGGGTTTTCATAGTCTCTAAATATCGTGGAGGAGAGTGTCTGTCTTCTTCCTGCAGAGGAGTTGGTAGATTTGAACTGCCTGCCTTTGGGTTGCCAGTGAAACTCCTTAATTACTAAAGTTTGCTCTGTTGGCCTTATATGGTCACCTCCATCTTGTAAATAGGGATCAGTCCTTGGAAAAAAGACATCATGCTGGCAAAAGAGGAGGGTCAGAAAAATAAGGGAAGATGCTCAGCAAGATGGATTGACACAGTGATTTTTAACAATGAGATCAAGAATGTCATAATGATGGTACAGGGTACAGTCAAGTTCAGAGGTATTGCTCATAGAGGTGCTGTGAGTATTGGGTGGCTCAATGACACTTAACAACAACAACAACATAGCTTGGGCCCCGGTTGGTCTTGTATAGAGTAGTTATGATCAAAGTGTTACTCTTGTTTTAAATATGGTGTCGTGAAATGGGGGAAAAGAATCTCTTAAAGTTATTCAGGAATTTATTCAACAAGCTATTTTTAAGTATCCACTATCCACTGGATATTTTACCAGGCACTGAAAGAGGGTAAAAGGTGAGACCAGGAGCCTACAAAGAAAAATTGGCATGTGCAGGTCTCTGACTTCAAGGAATTTATTCTGTCTAATAGAGGAAACAAAGGTGTGGGGGGAGAGTTGGTTTAAAATGTAAACTATGTGCAGTTACTGTACAGGCCCACAGCTAGAACACAAATAAATATAATTATGTTTGTGTCTTTCCCTATTTATTATCACACCATTTAAAAACAACTAAATGGATAAAAACATTTATGTAATGTTTTAAGAAAGAGAACACAATACTAAAGACAGTTGAGATACATACATATAAAGTAAAGTGATTAAAACCAAGCCTAGAGATAATAAACAAAAAATTCAGAGCAGTGGGTTACTTCTCTGGAGAGAAGAATTCACAGAATACTTCTAGTTGTATTTGTATAGGTTATTTTATAATCAGACTGACTAATTTATAGATTTCTTGTTACCCTCTTATAAAGAGACTAATTATTTAATGTTGCTGTTGTTACTTACGAAGAGTGATTATTTTATAGATTTCTTATATTATTCTCTTATAATCAGATTATATATTTCTTGTGTTACCCTCTTATAATGAGATTGATTCTTTTATAGATTTCTTATATTATTTTCTTATAATCAGGCTGATTATTTATAGATGTCTTATATTATCTTATTTGCAAGTCTAAGGTATTTAATAATGTCTCCTTTGTCTCAAAAGTGTTGAGCTTTATTCTGCTATATTTTATGTACAGCCATGTTATGTACACAAGACTATGGGCAAAAAAAAACAACACCAAGACTATGGGCTTTGACAAATGTATAGTCACTAAAATAATGAGACAGAACACTTCCATTACCCTCAAAATAAAAAATTTAGAATCAGCTGCAGCAAGAAGTTATGTTTCTAACCATAACAGAGAAGTTGATACTCAATCATCCCTCCTATTATGTTGTTGTTGTTATGTGCCGTCGAATTGCCTGTGACACCTAGCGTGCCTATGTACAACAGCCCTAAACCCTGTTCTATCCTGAGCCAATCTTAATGTCTCTGATACACCTCCCCCCATTACCCCAGTCACTGAATCAATCCATCTCATCGAGGGTCTTCCTCTCCTGCGCAGTCTCTACCCTCCCAAGCATGACGTCCCTCTCCAAAAACTGACCCCTCCTTGTAACTTGTCCAAAGTATGTCAGACAAAGCTTCAGAATCCTTGCCTCCAAGGAGCAGTCTGGTTTAACCCTCTCCAGCATGAACTTGTTTAAACAATCATAAAACTGGACAAAATAAAAGGAATAGCAGTTTCAGATGAAATGTTGCACAACGCTCAACTTAAGAGTATGATTCTTAGAGTGACGCAGTACAAGCAGAGGGACGTGGTAAGTCTTATTTGCTGAGGACTTGGCAGCTTAATATCTGGGAACAGCCAGACGGGAGAACCCCGCCGCCAGATGGGACAACTCCGCTGCCAGATGGGGCTCCGCATGAAAGGGGCCGGGAAGAGACCCGGGAAGAGCAACAGCCAGCCAGCCACTGCAGAACTCCAGAGGAGCGAAGAACGTGAGACCCCAGAGGAGCGAAGACTACCTGACACTGGGTGACCCCCCTGAAGGCCACACCTGTGTGACCCCCCAACACACAAGGTGCTGCTACATAAACCCCCAGCAGCGCCCAAGTCCCACCCCCACCTCTTGGTGATAGTCTCCAAGCCCAGCACTCCTTACCCCCTAGTCCCTTGCTTTCCTCCCCTTCCCCCGACCCACTTGCAGCTCCACAACTACGCACCTCAGCCTCCACCACAGCCCTGTGACCTCAGGGCACCACCTTGGATCCAGCCATCACCTGGAGCTATCTTATCTGTGTTTACTGGGGCATTGCTGATTGCCCGGGAGAGCACCTAAGAGCGCACCCACAGGTGGGGAATTTGGCCGAGCTCTCTTGGGCTACACCAACTGCCCAAAACGAGCCAGCCAGCTGGCTTCTGTGGACTCTGCAGACCAGCCAGAGGCTAGTAGGTTGGTGGGAATTTGACCTTGACTTTTCGGATCCTGTCGGATCCAGGACCCTGCTGGAGCAGGGGCTGTTGTGTGAGGGCACCTGCGTAAGTGCCACCAGGCAGGGAACACTGAGAAAACCATTGGGTAGGAAACGGACAGCAGGAATTTGAGTAAGGACCCTAGTCGTGAGTACACTGAGACAGCAGAGGTTTGAGCAAGGTCCTCCAAGTGATTGACCTGCCCTTGCGATCACCCAGCCCTTTCCCTGCCTCATCCCATTTGGCTCCACACCAGTGCCTACACATCTGAGCAATCAACTTGCCTTTAAACAGGAGCACCTTGACCTGTTTTAGCAACAAGAGAGTGCCCTAGCAGGCGCTGAACTAACAGTTTTCTGAAGTCATAAAGTCAGAGAAATGCACAAGTTCAGTAGCTGCCCATCTGATCTCAAAAGCATTGTCTTCAGATCAAGAACAGATACGAATGTCTCGAAGAAAGCAAACTATCCCACACAATATACAAGAGCAAAGCAAGATGTCACTCACAAAGGGCGACACAAGAGCAGTAGATACCCTGAAACCAGAAAGTCTCATGGAACTTTCTGACACAGAATTTAAAAGAGGAGCGACTGAATATATCCAATGGATGAAAGCCAAACTTGATGAATTACAGGATGCTACAAGCAAAGACCAGGAGGAGTTCAAAAAAACAATGCAAAACATTGCAGAGAAAACAAATAAGGCATTAGTGGCACTGGAAAAACAAGAATCCACCATTCAAAATATAAGCTCGAATGTTTCAGAGGCTGTCAACATGATGGAGGGACATATGAGCAGAGTTGATGAGATGGAACACAGAATCAGTGAAATTGAAGAAAAAATTGTCACCACTGATCTGCTAGAGCAAAAAGCAGACTCAGAAGGAAAAAGAAGAAAACCTAAGAATAATGTGGGACATCATCAAGAAAAATAACATGCGCATCACTGGAATCCCAGAAAAGGAAGAAGCAAGTAAAGGCACTGAAAAAGCTGTGGAAGAATTACTACAAGAAAACTTCCCAGACATAATGAAGAATGAGAGAATATATATTCAGGAAGCTCAGCAAACACCATATAGATTCAACCCCAAAAGAAAAGCATCAAGGCACATCATAGTTAAATTTGACAGAACCAAGGATAAGGAGAGAATCCTGAAAGCAGCAAGGGAGAAACACAGAATAACAAGGGAGAACAGATAAGATTAAGGGCTGATTTCTCAGCAGAAACCATGCAGGCAAGAAGAGAGTGGAAGGACGTATATCAAACACTCAAAGAACACAACTGTCAACCAAGAATACTGTACCCAGCAAAAGTATCCATCAAATATGAAGGACAGATCAAGATATTCCCAGAAAAGCAAAACCTAAGAGAGTTTGTGAAAACAAGACCAGCACTGCAGGAGAGACTCAGAGATGTCCTTCTTACAGATATACCACAGAAA
>NW_006399781.1:10552064-10556601 GCF_000299155.1 Elephantulus edwardii | reverse complement strand
GAAGAACGAACCGGGGAGGAGGGTAGAGAAAACAGTGCAACATTGAGGGAATGAAAACCCAAAATCTCTGTAAATGTTCATTAAAACTGATAAAAATTAATTTTAAAAAAGAGTATGATTCTTGAGAGAAGGAGGGGAAAAAATTGAGTGAAGTCAAAATCCTCTATGGGGAGTCAGTTTTTGTTCTGTGGTGGTAGGTGAAATAGTAAAAAACAGAACATTGAAGACTAATGACTAAATAAGACAAAATTCCGAGTTTAGGGATGGTTAGTCATCTGGAATTTATGGCGTGGAATACCAAAAAGCAAAGAACAATGGTAAAGTGGAGCCACGGAAAGCTGTAGATGGGCTGTCTTGTCTTTGACCAAATGCTCACCATTACACGCACAGGAAAAGACTCCACACAGCTGAGCAAAGAATAATTATCAAAGGCAGAACCAGTATCATGGAGCTGTGATCTAAATGACTATTAAATTTCATACAGGGTTGGGAGATAGTCAAGTTGTAACCGCTCAAAGTATAAAGACTTTCCCAAAAGTCATGAAGGATTCAGTAGATATATCGGAGAAACTTTATTTTAGAAAAAGGACTTATCCAGACTTAAAATTAACAAAGAAGCTAAAAAACCAGTTTCAAAAGAGTTAAAGCAATTTCCAAGTAAATTACTTGCTTTCCAAAACAAAATCTGTAACTATTTTAAGGAAGTCAATGTACTGCATGATTCAAAATTGGAAAGGGTGTGCATCAGGGATGTGTCTTGTCTCCATATCTTTTCAATCTATATGTGGAACAGATTATCCAGGAGGCTGGGCTCTATGAGACATCAGGATTGGAGGTAGACTCACCAACAATCTGCGTTATGCAGATGACACATCCCTTCTTGCTGAAATTGAGGAGAACCTGAAGCACTTGCTGCAGAGGGTCAAGGACTGCAGTCTTCATTATTGAAGCTTAACATCAATAAAACAAAGATTCTCAGCACTGGACCGTTTGGCAGCATCATGATGGATGATGAAGAGATTTAGATTGTTGACAGCTTCAGTTTGCTTGGCTCTACAGTCAATATTCTTGGTACCAGCAGCCAGGAAATTAAAAGACTAATTGCCTTGGGAAAGTCTGCTGTCATAGACCTCTCCAAAGTACTGAAGAGCAATGATGTCAGACTGGAGACTAAGGTGCGCCTGATCCAGGCCATGGTCTTTGCAATTACTTGCTATGCATCAGAGAGCTGGACAATGACTAGGGATGATAGAAGGAAAGTTGATGAATTTGAGCTTTGGTGCTGGAGAAGAGTATTGAATATACTATGGACTGCTAGGAGAACAAACAAGGAGAAGGTGAAGCCAGGCTGCTTCTTGGAGGCAAGGATTGTGAAGCTTTGTCTGACATACTTTGGACATGTTGCAAGGCGGGAACAATCCTTGTAGAGGAATGTCATGCTTAGGAGGGTGGAGGGACAGCGCAGGCAAGGAAGACCCTCAATGACATAGATTGATTCAGTCACTGGGGTAATGGGGCTGGTCGTGTCAGAGACAATAAGACTGGCAATGGATAGAGCAGGGTTTAGGGCTGTTGTACATAGGGTCACTATGAGTCGCAGGTGGCGCGACTGGCACGTAACAACAACAATGCAGCATCCATAATAAATTACGAGAATATAATTAAAAATTTCTAAACATGTGAGGGAGCTCTGGTGGCCTAGTGGTAAGAAACTGTGCTGCAATCCCAAAGGCACGTGGTTTGAATTCTCCAGATGCCCCACTGGAGAAGGAGGGGCAATCTCCTCCTGTGCCAGTCTGATCTGATTTGACAGTACAGGAAAAAGTAGCGGGGGACAAAGAAAAAAAATTACTAGACATGTGAAGCAAAAACCATATAAATTATATATAAATTATAATTAGGACAAAATTCAGTCTTTACAAATATATTCCCAAGTGGTGAAAATTAGGGAATTATTAACAAAGACTTTCTTTTGTGATTGAATTATTTCCTGGTTTGAATTGTTTGTTTATACTATGTGTTTTCAGAAATGGAAAACATTCTGAAATAAAGACGGGAGAACATCTAAAGTAATATGAATTTTAAGATTACTGTTTGGAATTCTTATGGCTTAGTGGTAAGGAGCTGTGTTGTCATGTCAAACCTATGCAGTTCGAATCAAGGATGGGCAACCTCCTCCGGGTGATTTACTTCCTCTGACAACCTGCTAGAGGGTCGTTTATGAGTCAGTTTCAACTCTTCGGCACATAACAATAGGTGGAACACCTGTCCTACGTGGACAAGAAAAAGAATACTAATTTAAACACACAGAAGGACTAAAAGCCTGAAAGAATATTCAATAAGGTCTTTATGATCTAATGGGCAATATCAGACTGTATGATATATGCCTAAGGAGTTCTGACGGAATAATGTGTAGTGTGTTGAGCAGCTAAATTAAAAAGCCATTCAAATTCACCACTGTTCCATGGGAGAAAAATAGGCAAACTCCTCCTGTAAAGAACTACTTACAGTCTTGAAAACTCAATTAGAAGTTATCATAACTGTGAATTGACTTGATGGCTCTTTTTTTTGTGTTTAAGATAAGTATAATTCAAAGATCATCAAAAGAGAAAAGACACATTAAAGCAGAAAAATATTTGATGAAATAATGGCCAAAGATTTTCCAAAGTTCCAAAACCAAACTTCCAAATATTTGACTCGCAAAAAACCTCTGAAAATAATACAGTTTCAACAAGGAAAATCATAATCAAATTACCAAAAAACAATACAAAAAAATCAACCCAGCCAAAGCAGGGGGTGCGGAATGTAACCACACAGGAACAAGGATAAGAAGACTTTCCTTTCATTCTCTTCAGGAATATGCAAGCAGAA
Source organism: Elephantulus edwardii (assembly GCF_000299155.1). NCBI lineage: Eukaryota > Metazoa > Chordata > Mammalia > Macroscelidea > Macroscelididae > Elephantulus > Elephantulus edwardii. The sequence goes on along the minus strand of NW_006399781.1, from coordinate 10,553,730 downwards.
CACAATTGTTCAAAATGCTGAAAGAGAAAACAAAACTAGTAGTTAGAGATTTGTTGTTGTTGTGTGCTGTCAAGTCCAAACTAACTCATAGCTGACCCTCCAGTGAGTTTTCTGAGGCAATAAATCACACGGGTGAAAGTTCCCGCAGAGCAGCTGGTGGATTCAAACTGCCTCCCTTCAGGATTGGAATGCAGCTTCTTACCACTAGGCCACCAGAGTTCTCCTCCAGAAATTACTGTTGTTGCCTGTGACTCATAACACCTCTATGTACAACTGCTCTAAACCTTGCCCGATTCTGGACCTGTCTCTTCATCTCCTACACAACTACCCCCAATACTGCGTCAATCCATCTCATCTAGGGTCTTTCTCTTCTGCCTGTCCCTCCACTCTTCCAAGTGTGATGTCCTTCTCCAAGGACTGAAAAGGCCCTCCTGGCAACATGCCTAAAGTATGTCAGGCAGAACTTCAAAACCCTTGCCTTCAAGGAGCACGTTGGTTTTGCCTTCTCTAGGACAGACCTGCTTGTCCTCTTTGCCATCCACAGTGTGATCAATACTCTTCTTCAGCACTCAGCACCACAACTCAAAGTCATTGATTCTCTTTTTTAAGTTATTGATTCTTATTCTGTTGTACTTAATTATTGTCCAGCACTCTGATGCATAGCAAGTCATTGTGAAGACCATGGCCTGACTCAGGTTCACCTTAGTCTCTAGGCAGATATCATTGCTTTCCAGTACTCTGGAGAAGTCCCTGACAGTAGATTTTCCCAGGGCAATTCATCTTTTGATTTCCTGCTGCTGGCACCAATAGTATTGATTGTGGAGCCGAACAAGTTAAAATTGTGAACAAACTCAATCTCTTCTCCATCTATCACGGTGCTGCCAATTGGCCCAGTGGTGAGAATCTTTGTTTCTTGATGCTGAGCTTCAATCCATATTGAAGACAATAGTCCTTGACCTTTTGCAGCAAGAGCTTCAGGTCCGCCTCAGTTTCGGCAAGCAAGCTTGTGTTATCTGCCTAATGCAGGTTGTCAATGAGTCTTCCTCTAATATCTCATTCCTCCTCATCAAGTCCAGTCTCCCTAATGATCTGTTCTGCATAAAGATTGAAAAGGTATGGAGACAGGACACATTCCTGATGCACTCTTTTCCTAATTTTGAACCATACAGTGTTTCCTTGCTGTGTTGCAATGACTGCTTCCTGGTCCAAGTCTAGGTTTCCACATGAGCATAATCAAATGTTCAGGAATTCCCATTCTTCTCAAGATTAGCCATTATTTTTTGTGATCCACACTGTTAAATACCTTTCCATAGTCCACGTAACACAGTGTTAACACACAATGAAACACAGACACTTCTCTCTTACTCTTTACTTTCAGCCAAGATCCATCTGACATTGACGATAATGTCTTTAGTGCCATAGCTTCTTCTAAACTGGGCTTGTACTTCTGGTAGTTCTCTAACAATTTACTGTTCCAGTTGTTTTTGAACACTCTTCAGCAGGATTTTGCTTGTGTGTGATATTAGAGATATTATTCAATAATTTCCACACTCTTTCAGGTCACCTTTTTTTCTATTTGATGTTGTTGTTGTTCTTATGTGCCGTCGAGTCGTTTGCGACTCATAGTGACCCTACGCACAACAGTCCTAAACCCTGCTCTATCCTG
>NW_006399781.1:10541518-10544427 GCF_000299155.1 Elephantulus edwardii | reverse complement strand
TGTAGATTGTGTTTACTTACAAATGAACATTTTAAATCCTAGAACAAACACTAATAGCATAGAATAAGGAATCTGGGAAAGAAAGAGAAGGGGGAAAAGAATGTATCGAAGAAATAGGGAGCTCTGATGGCGTCGTTGGTAGGAGCGCCGCCGCTAACCAAAAGGCAGTAGCTCTCTGGCAGTTCGAAACCACTAGCCGCTCTGTGGGAGGAAGATGGGCTATCTCTTTCCATCCAGTTATAGCCTCTGAAAACCCGCTGGAGGATCAGATATGAGTCAGTTTCAACTCCATGGCAACAAATGAGTGAGTGAGATGAAAGAAATAGAAAACAAATAGCAATATGGTAGATTTTAAAACTAAATTAGAAAAATTGCATTAAATGTAAGTGGATTAAGCATTCCTATTAAAAGCAGAGGTGTTCAGACTACCTTCTTTTTTATCGGATGGATTTTTTTTAACAATTTATTTTTATTTTACAATGATTGGCATACAAAATCGTATATGCTGTGTTTCATTCATATACATTGTTTCACACATTCCTTCATTCACGGACTTATGCGGTTTTTTTCCCAGTGAACCTTTCTTATTATTGGTTTTTGTTTGTGTGTTTAAATCAAAAGTTCCTGGCTGGCCCTGCCTGCAGACAAGTAGACCAGGATCAGGGAAGGGAAAGGGGCAGGGTCATGTCCACAGCATTATATTCACACCCCTAACCAAACAGGCAGTCACTACTGTGCTTAGAAATTGGCAGCCTGGAAACAGAGAGGAACAGTTATGAGTGAGAGTATCATTAAAAAAAATACAGGATCCCCACTAAAGTGGGGTGGCTGGGGAGCTTGGTCTCTTAACCAAAGAGGAACCAGAAAATAAAAAAGCAGTTTGGAATGGCCAGAACATCAGGGGTGGAGGGAGGAGGGTCTAGGAGACAGAGTGGTGCTGTTTGGCATCTGGGGTGAAGGAATTTCTGGTCTGGAAGGGAAGAGGGACCCTGCAGCTCCCATGGGGACATGTGGGGCTGCCAGATGCTCCAGGCTGAGGACTGGATAGGGGAGGTATCACAAGGGCTTGCCCTCTAGGGGAATGATAGCACCAGGCCCCAGCTTCTATTCCAGGGTGCAGCTGTCCTTGACTTCACATAGCAGTTTGCTTGTAAGTCACACTTGATCAGTGTCAGCTCTTGATACCATCCTTGTTGCTCTAAAAGGGTGCACACTCAGGGGTTCAAAAGATAAACACCAGGTCCTCCTTGAGCTTCTTGGTCTCATAGTTTGCATCATAAAGGGCGTACTGGCAGGCTTTGTCCCTACTGTCATCACAAAAATGACATAGGGATCATCGACAGTCCGGCCCACACCTCCAACCAGAATCTCCTTGTTTTCCTCCACAATAATATTCTTCTTGTCTTTGGTCAGGTGCACCACCTTCTTGTGTTCCCTTACCTCCTTTGGCTTCAGTGATTTGTGTGCCTTCATGCCATTGAACACCTTGATAGCACTACCAGAGACAGCCACATCAGAAGCCATGTTTCAGGAAGCAAAGGGAAAATAGCAAAGAGAGTAAGAGAAGGCAAGAGCTGCCTGGATCTGATGGAACTCAGACTATCTTTTTAAAAATAAGACTCAACTATGTTCTATTAAAGGGATGCTCATTAAGTAACAATCTGTTCTATTGTTCATAGGGTTTTAAGAGGCCTGCTATTTCAGAAGTGGTTGGCTAATCCTGCTTTCTAGTCTGTCTTAATCTGGGAGTTGTCCTAAAATCTATCCACCATCTGTGACCTTTGTGGCATTTGACACACTCGTGGCATAGCTTTCAGCATCACAGCAACCCACTAGTTACCATAGTATAACAAACTGACAGACAAACGCTGTGCCAATAAGGACAATGATAAGCAAGAATATAGATCCTTAAGCTCTAAAATAATTAGCAATATGCAGATCAACTCCCCAGTATAACAATCTGACAGATAAATGTTGTACCTCTGACAGCAAAACAGGCATACAAATATCATGTTGCTAGATCTGATGGAAGTGTGGAAACTGGCAGGAAGGGGCCCCAGGTAGATGTTGAAGCTTTCTGCCTAAGACCTATGGCTGGCACAGTGTGGATATTAAGGTCACAGTGATGTCTTAGCTGGATCTTCAGGGTAGGTCCAGCAAGCAAGGAGCAATGTGGTTGAAAAGGCTGATTTGAGGAAGGTGGATAGAGTATTAGAGATAGAGCTCAGATTGAAAGTCAATCAAAATGAGAAGCAGCTGCAAACATTCTTTTATAGTTGGAACGTGGAACATATGAGATATAAATACTGGGAAACTGAAAGTTGTGAAAAGTGAAATGGAACTCATGAGAATTGACATTCTAGCTAGTAATGAAATGAGATGGACTAGCTTTGGCCACTTTGAATCAGCCAATAACATGGTATAATGTGCCAGGAATAAAAAATAGAAGAAGAATGGTGTTGCATTCATAGTTAAAAAGACAATGTCAAGATCTATCCTGGAGAACAATGTTGTGAGTGATAGGGTAGTATCCACACACATAAAAGGAAGACCTGTTAATATAACTATTATTCAAATACATGCACCAATAACTAAAGTGAAAGAGCAAGAAGTTGAAGATTTGACCAAATTTTGCAGCCTGAATTTTTTTTTTTTTTTTTTTTTTTTTTTTTTGCCGTTTAACTCATAATAGCTCCAACTCCGGACATCTTTGGTAAAAGACCAAAGACTGATAAATTCCAGAGTGAAACCTGAGTATTGCAGCCTGAATTTAACCAAACATACAATCAAGATGAGTTAATAGTAACTGATGACAAGAATGAAAAAGTTGGAAATAATGAAGGAACGGTATTTGGGAAGTACGGAAGTGATGACAGAAATGAGGCTGGAAATAGAACGATCAGGTTTTG
>NW_006399781.1:10538386-10541309 GCF_000299155.1 Elephantulus edwardii | reverse complement strand
AGTGTTACCCTGATCTGTTCTGACTACTGCCTCTTGGTCCAAGTATAGGTTTCGCATTAGCACAATTAAATGTTCTGGGATTCCCATTCTTCTAAGAGTCAGCCACAGTTTGTTATGATCCACACAGTCAAATGCCTTTGCATAATCAATGAAACACAGATAGACATTCTATTTGACACACTTTTAAAAAATTTATTATTAATTTAACTAAAAATTTACAGAGTCTTTGGATTTACATTTATTCATTGTCACACTTTTCTCCCCTCCCAACCCTCACCCCTAGTACACTACCCTCTTGTAAAAGTAAAACAAAAATTCCTTCTTTATTTTACAAACCCTTCCCCAGGTCCACTCCACCATGTAGCCTTCACTCTAGACACCTGTCATGACAAAAATACCTAATCACATATATCTTTTAAACAGTTTTCTCCCTCATCTGTTTCAATGCAGTATACATTATTGAACCCATCTTTCTCAGTCTCCTCCCAACCCTGATGTCAGTCCTGTTTTACAACCGTGACACCATGCAGAATTTGTCCTTTTGTGACTGAGATATTTCACTCAGCATAATGTCCTCCAGGGTCACCCATTTTGAATAATATTACATGAGTTCCTTGTATTTCAATGCAGCGTAGTATTCCATTGTGTGAATGTACCACAGCTTCTCTGTCTATTCATTTGTTGATGGGTGCATAGGTTGTTTCCAACTCCTTGCTATTGTGAACAAAGCCACAATAAACATGGGTGTGTTAGGTTACCTTTTTAAAAAAAAATTGGAATAAAAATTAATCTCTTCCAGTAAGTTGGCCAGGTAGTTGTACTCCAGATTTCTCATCACAACCAGGCAAGCATGTCCAGGGCAGTGCCTCTTTGTTGAGATATGTCAGTTGATACGCCATCAATTACTGGGACTTTGGTTTTTTCCAATTCCTTCAGAACAGCTTGAACTTCCTCCTGCATCACCACTGCCTCTTGATTTTATGGTATTTCACGAAATTCTATAAAGCAAAAATATTCTCAAAAACTAAAAGTTAAAAACATTTTCCACAAAGAGGCTGAGAAAATTCACTGTCAATAGACAACAGCATTTTGTGTTTCCTTATTGTATTGTGATAGAAATGTAGGTTCCAAAATATTTACCATTTCAATAATTTTCACACGTACAATTTATTGACATTAAACATGTTCCTCATGTTCTACCAGCACTTCTAGGATGAAAGAACATGATAGGTTTGTTGTTGTTGTGTGCCATGAGACAGAATCGACCCATAGCTGACCCTCCAGCATCTTTTCAGAGGCTGTAAATTTCATGGGAGGGATCTGCTAATCATTTCTTATAAAGCAACTGGTGGATTCAAACTGAGTGTTTTCGTGATTGCAGCACAGCTTCTAGCTACTAGACCATAATAGATAAAAACTATGAATAAAGAATCAGAAATAAAAAGTAGTAGAAATAAACATGCAAGTAAATGTAAAAAACTGTTTCCTATTGTGAACAACAGAGCAATAAACATGGGTGTGCATATATCTGTTTAGGTGGGGGTTTTGGTTTCTTTAGAGAATATTCCTACTAGTGGTATTGCTGGGTCCAATGATATTTCTGTTTCCAACTTTTTGAGAAACTGCCACATTGCCTTCCCACCAATAGTGTAATAAGGGTTCCAATTTCTCCACAACCTCACCAACATTTGTTGTTTGCTGCTCTGTTGAACTTGGCTATTGTTACTGGGGTGAGATGATATCTCATAGTTGTTTTGATTTGCATCTCTCCTAGAGCTAGGGATTTTGAGCATTTCTTTATGTGTTTGTTCACCATCAGAGTGTCTTTGGTGAAATATCTGTTCATATCCTGTGCCCACTTTGTGATTGGGCTGTTTATCTTGTTGAGGTGCTGGAGCATTCTATACATCTTAGATGTGAATTCCTTATCATTACATATTATCATTATCATTACATAATATTACCATATTGTTTCCCAGCCTGTGGCTTTCCTTTTTCCCCTGTTGCAGATGTTTTTTGATGTGCCTAGGGATTTGATTCTTAGTTTATTGCTGAGTTGTTCACAGTAGAAAAGAGCTGGAAGAAACCCAAGTGCCCATCAGTAAAGGAATGGATAGAGAAGCTATGGTATATTCACACAATGGAATACTTTGCAGCACTGAAAAACACGGAACACATAAAGTATTATATAACATGGGTGACCCTGGAGGACATTATGCTGAGTGAAATCTCTCAGTCACAAAAGGACAAATACTGCATAATGCCACTGTTATAAAACAGGACTGACATGGAGGTTGGGACGAAACTAAGAAAAGAGGGGTTAAATAATGAACACTGCATTGGAACAGATGAAGATAAAAGCTGTTAGAAGGAATATATGATTAGGTATTATTTGTATGACAATAGTCCAGATTAAGAGTTGCGTAGTAAAATGGACTGGGGTAGGATTGTGGTACGGAGAGGGAGGAAATTATGCAATAAGGAATGAATATTTTCTTTTTTAAAAAAGCAAACTGGGTGTGGGTAGGAAGGAAAGTGTGCAACAATGAATGAATGGAAATCCACGTTTTCAAAAGTAAACTTTTGTTAAAATCAAGATTACAAAAATAATTTTAAAAAAGATTGTCCTCATTTACATATTTCATTCAAAGGTAATTGTTTAAAAAAATAACAATTTGTTATAAGGGTTAGGGCAAGCATAGAAGTAAACTATAATTAGTTCTTAAGCTTGCTATACATCTTATAATTATTATATGTTGTTGTTGTTATGTGCCGTCGAGTCGCTTGCGACTCATAGCGACCCTGTGTACAACAGCCCTAAACTCCGCTCTGTCATGTGCCAATCGCACTGTCTCTGACACTCCCATCACAATTATCCCAGTCACTGAATCAATCCACCTCATAGAGGGCCTTCCTCTCCTGC
>NW_006399781.1:10523424-10531553 GCF_000299155.1 Elephantulus edwardii | reverse complement strand
GCTGAAAAAAATTAAAACAACTCCATGAGAACAAAAATATTATCTTGAGTCTGTTGTTTTGTGCCATGTGACCCTATGCAATATAGCTCTGAACTCCACCATACCCTGAGCCAGACATCACTGTCTCCAATGCACCTACCCCCATTAGCCCAGTTACTGTGTCAATCTATCTCATCCAGAATCTTCCTCTCATGCTCTGTCCCTCTGTTCAGCAATAGGTGTTGTTGCTATAAGGTATTGCTGTCATAAAGTAGCTGGAGCAAGAAGGGCTTCCTACATTTTTTTGCTTTTCTTCAATGGCAAAGAAGATCTGTCTGCCTCTTGCTGCTGGCTTGCTAAATTCAGTGGCAAGACTAGCCAATCCCCTTGTAGATTGTTGAGACTGATCAATCTCCTTGTGGATAGGCTAACATGCCCCATTTGCACACTCCTGCCTATCAACATTGTTGTTGATTGTCTTCGAGTTGAGCACGACTCAGCAACCTTATGAACAAAAAGCCTAAAGCCCCTCTACAACTATCAACATTTATCAAAGTTCATAGAGTTTCTGGAGGCATATTTAGGAAGTGGATGATAGCAAAGTCAAATAACAGCTAAGAAAAGTGATATTGAAAGATAAACTCTACAGGTTGCAATACTGAGAGATACTATGGGCAAAATCTTGAATAATCCAGAAAGCATCAAAAGAAGATGGAGGGCATGCACAGAATCACTGTACCAAAAATAACTGGAAGACCCTGAAATACTTCAGGAAGCACCATATGATCAAAAGTCAACAAAGATGAAAGAAGAAATTCAAGCTTCACTGAAAGCAATGGCAAAAAAAATAAGACCCTAGGAATCAATGGGAAACCAATTGACATGTTTCAATTAGCAAATTCAGCCCTGAACACACTCACCAGTATGCTAGAAAATTTAGAGGACAGCTACCTGGCTGACTGACTGCAAGAGATCCATATCTGTTTCCATTCCCAAATAATGTGATTCAACAGAATGTGGAAATTATTTAACAGTATTATTAATATCATATGCAAGCAAAATACTGCTGAAAATCATTCAAAAATAGCTGGAACAGATCATAGACTGAGAACTGCCACAAATTCAAGAAAAGTTTATAAAAAGGTTGTGGCACCAGGGATATCATTGCTGATGTCAGATGAACCTTGGCTGAAAGCAGAGAATACCATAAGAATGTCTATTTGTGCTTTATTGACCATGCAAAGTCTTTTGACTGTGTGACTCAGAACAAATTGTGGCCAATGTTGAGAAGAATAGGAATCCTAAAACACTTAATTGTGTTCATGTGAAACCTACACCCAGACAAAGAAACTGTTGTGTAAACAGATCAAGGGCACGCTACATAGTTTAAAATAAAGGTGTGTGTAAATGTTGTATCCTCTCTCCTTACCTACTCAATTTGTATACTGAGCAAATTATTCATGAAGCTGGACTCTATGAAGAAGAATGTGGCATCAGGATAGTAGTAAGACTTATCAATAACCTTCACTATGCAGATTACATTAACTTGCTTGTTGAAAATGAGGATTTGAAGCACTTGTAGAAAAAGATCAAAGAATACATTCTTCAATGTGGCTTGCACCAGAGAATCAAGAAAACAAAAATTCTCACCACTGGACCAATAGGCAACATCGTGATAGATGGAGAAAAGATTGAAAGTGTTGACAACTTCATCTTACTTGGATCCACAATCAACACTCTTGATACCAGCAATCAGGAGATCAGAAGATGTGTTGCAATGGAAAAGTCTGTATGTAGTCAGGGACTTCTCCAAATTATTGAGGAGGAATGATTTCAATTTGAGGACTAAAGTGCACTTGATTCAGGCCATGGTCTTATCAATGACTTGCTATGCATTTGAAAGTTCAACAGTGAGTAAGGATGAGAAAAAAATTGATGCTTTTGAATTGTGGTGTTGGAAAAGAGTACTGAATATCCCATGACCTGCCAAAAGAAGAAACAGATATGTCATCAAAAAGGTGCAGCCAGAATGGAGGCAAAGATGACAAAGCTTTATCTCACAGACTTTGGGCATGTTGTTAGGAGGGGCTATTTCTTAGAAAAGGGCATTATTCTTGGAAAGGTGGAGAGTCAGCAAATGAAAGGAAGACCCTCAATGAGATGGACTGACACAGTGACTGTAGCAATAAACTCGAATATGTCCATGCTGAGGATGACATAGGATAGGACAGGGTTCAGATCTGTGGTCGCCAGATTAGTATGAGTCATACTCGATTCGATAGCACCTAACAAGAACAACACAAGCCGATGGCTGTTGAATTGACTGTGGGTCACTGCAACCCTGTAGGACAGAGCAGAACTGCCCATAGGGTTTCTAAGACTGTAAATATTTCTGGAAACAGACTGCCATATTTATATACCATGGAGTGGCTGATAAGTTTAAACCATCAGTCTTTTGGGTCAAATTCTTTAATCACTACACCACCAGAGATCTTTCTCCTTTGACAAAGGAGAGGTAAAACAAAGCTTAGAAGTAGAAAAATGGTAAAAGAGATATCATGCAAACACTTATCATAAGTAAGAGTAGCTATCTTTTTTAATAGAAAAATTATCTTTTTATTTTATTATTTTGTGTGTGTACCATCAAATCAGATCTGACTGGTACAGGAGGTGATTGCCCCTCCTCCAGCAGAGAATCTGGTGGATTCAGATCACGTATCTGTGGTATTACAGTGCAGCTTCTTGCCACTAGGCCACCAGAGCTCCCTTAGAGTAGCTATCTTAACATCAGAACAGTAGAGTTTAGGACAAAGAGATTACTAGAAATAAAGAAATGCTTAAGTGCTTGGGGAAAAATAGCATATGGTCATATCTTCTTGTTTTACCTCACAAGGTGGTGAATAATTATTATTATCATGACCAAAATTTATTCCTGTGAAGAAAAGATCAAACATATTCCACTCTCCAGCTTTTTCACCAGCTGTCCTTCTCATTGGACTCACTACTTCCCTAAAGGATTAAAAAAATAAATTCCCACACATAGCTCATAAAATATACATGCAAACATGAACTTTGTTACAGAAGTCAGCAGTATCCGATCAGAATCAGATCAAGTTGCAAGTAACAAGGACAACTCAGGATACAAGTCTCAATCAGGAAAGTCTCTTCCATGCCCTAGTTCCTGACCTGAACTCTTGCTCCTGGCTGAGGCCCTGCACTGTTTGGGCAAATGTTAAAAGTTTGGCCAATAAGCACCTGGAGGCACTTCATTCTGCCAGTAAGCCTCCTGCCGAAAAAATAGCTTCAACATATACACAAATCAGTACTGACAGGAACTGAAATTAGAAAGATTTCAACACCTCTCCCAATAGCTACTGGAAAAGGAAGATGTCAAATCAGCAGAATACACTACAATCTACTTCATGTTTTGACACTTTATAGAATACTTTATTCTATAAATGTAGAATACACAACCTATTGAAGTGCACATAGAACACTCATCATTAAGTGGTCATCAAATAAGCCATCATACATTTTAAAAAGGTTTAAATGCCACAGGATATTTTTGTTTTACCACGATTTAACTAAAACTGAATTCAGTAACAGAAAGATCTGGAAAGTTGCCAAGTATGTGGCAATAAAGCAACATGTTTTATTTTCCTATGAGTCAAAGAATAAATTTCAAGAGAAATTAAAAGGAACATCAAACCAAATGATAATAAAGACACAGCTTATTAAAATTTGTGAGATTACAGTAAAACAGTGCTTTGAGGGAAATTTGTAAATCCAAATGGTCCTTGCTAAAACCAAAACAAATGGTTTAAATGAAATATTTCAAACATACACTGTTGCTGTTGTTAGGTGTTGAGTAGAACTCACAGCGACAACAGGCATAGCAGATCTGAACCTGTACTATCCCACATCATCCTCAATCATCCCTCAATACTTGAGCCTATTGCTACAGCTACACTGTCACTCCGTCTCGATGAGAGTCTTCTTTTTCTCTGACCCTCTATCTTTCTCAGCATGATGTCCTTTTCCAAGGACTGACTCTTCCTGATCACAGGTGAGACCAAGTATGTGAGACAAAGTGTCATCATCTTTGCTTCTAAGGAGCACACTGGCTGCACCTTCTACAAAGCATAATTGTTCATTCTTGTGGCAGTCCATGGTTTATTCAGTACTCTTTTTTTATTATTATTAAATTTTATTAATTTTCATGAACATTTACAGAGATTTTGGGTTTTCATTCATTCATTATTGCACTATTTTCTCTACCCTCCTCCCCAGTTCGTTCTTCTTACCCCCCCTTGTAAGTCTGTTTTAATTGTCCAATTGCCACAGTGCTTGTCAAAGCCAGTTCTGATTAATCTCCTTTGTCAATGTGTCCTTTGCCATTCCCTATCACTCCTCCCTGAGAGAGACTTCACTCTGATTCATAAGGAAAAGGGGATGGCATATTGTCTTAGCTACTTCCTGCTGAAAAGGGATGCTGTAGGTTTCAGGGTGAAGATCTTCTCTCACTACTCTAAAGGGCCCGTTGGTAATAGAAGACAGGTAGACTATTATAGATTGATTTTGGAATTTAGATGCACTGTTATCAATTGTGCTTAGCCGTACATGTTCATATCCTTGAAGATGTATCATGGAAGTGTTGCAGCAAAGAAAACACAAATTTAACAAGTTAAAGTACATGAGTCAAAAATTAAAAAGCAATAATATTCCAAGTACAGGCTCTAATAGTGCTATAAATCAAGTTACAGAGGGAAGGTAGTTCTTAAAATAAAAGGCCTATTGACTAGAACTTTGTCTATTGTTATAAAGGTTAGGAACCACAAGATGTAGAGGCTCAACTATGTCATTTATTGTTCTTAAGTCCTGGAGCAAATTCCATCTACTACTGGGTTGTTTTACAACTCAGAAGTCCGCATGCAAGGCAGAGGTGAAGTAAGGAACTGTTTATGAGGTTTTCCGTCAATTCCAACAACTAAGACATAGTGAGAAGTGTTGGGACCTCAGAAGGCTCTTGTGTCCAGGAGAAAACAAATATACTTACCAGTAATGTTAATGATCACCCACAGCTCTTCTGGGAGGATCTAAATCGTTGAAGCGGTTTATTCAGTACTCTTCTCCAACACCACAACTCAAAGGCATCAATACTTCTCCTGCCTTCCTTAGTCATTGTCCAACTTTCAGATGTGTAGGAAGTAATTGAAATCAGGTTCACCTGAGTCTTTAAACTGACATCACTGCTCCTTGGCACCTTGTAGAAATCCTTGACAGCAGATTTCCCCAATGCAGCACATGTTTTTATTTCTTGATTATTGTTGCTAATGGATTGTTAATTGTGGATTTAAGCAAGAAGAAATCATTGGTAGCTTCAATTTTTTTTTTATCATCATGTTGTTTATTGGTCCAGTGGTGAAAGGTTTTTTTTCATTATTTGAGATGTAATCTATATCGAAGGCTGTAGTCTTTGATCTTTTGCAGTAAGTATTTCTGGTCTTCCTCGCTTTCAGCAAGCAAAGTTGTGTCATCTGCATAAAGCAGGTGGTTAGTGAGTCTTATTCCAATTCTAATGCTACATTCTTCTTTATAAAATTCAGCTTCTCAAATTATTTGCTTTACATACAGATTTGAATAGGGTGGAGAAATACAGCCCTGAAACATGGCTACAGTCTCCTGGTCTAGGTGTTATTGTTGTTGTTATGTGCCATTGAGTCACTTGCGACTCATAGCGACCCTATGTACGACAGCCCTAAACTCTGCTCTGTCCTGTACCAATCACACTGTCTCTGACACATCCATCCCGATTACCCCAGTCACTGAATCAATCCACCTCACAGAGGGCCTTCCCCTCCTGCGCTGTCCCTCCACCCTACCAAGCATGATGTCCCTCTCCTAGGACCAGTCCCTCCTTACAACATGTCCAAAGTATGTTAGACAGAGCCTCAGAATCCTTGCCTCCAAGAAGCAGCCCGATTTAACCCTCTCCAGGATGAACCTGTTTGTTTTCTTGGCAGTCCAGGGTACATTCAATACTCTTCTACAGCACCACAGCTCAAAGGCATCAATTCTCCTTCTATCCTCCCTAGTCATTGTCCAACTCTTTGATGCATAACAAGTGATTGCAAAGACCATGGCTTGTATTAGATGTACCTTAGTCTCCAGAGAGACACCATTTCTCTTCAGTCCTTTGGAGAGGTCCCTAACAGCAGACTTTCCCATTGCAATACGTCTTTTAATTTCCTGGCTGCTGGTGCCAAGAGTGTTGACTGTGGAGTCGAGCAAACTAAAGCTGTGAATAATCTCAATCTCTTCACCATCCATCCAGATGCTGCCAATTGGTCCAGTGGTGAGGTCTAGGTGTTGGTTTTGAATAAGCATGATTAAGTGTTCTGGGATTCTCAAACTTCTCAATGTTACCCATAATTTGTTATTATCCACAGAGTTAAATGCCTTTGCATAGTCAATTAAAAAAAGCAAGGGGAAAAAAAGATGAGCAAACTATACCTAAAGGAGAAGAGAGAAAAAAAATTTAAAAATCAGAAATCAATGAAACATAAGTAAATGACTAATAGAATAAAAGAAAATTTTATACTTTATAAAGATTTACAAAGCCTTCTATTTTAGCTAAAAGAAAGTTGTTTGTTTTTTTTAAAGAAAATATACATCATCAATGATGGTTACCCATGGTGGACAGTGTTTGGTGGAGCTTCCCAATTAAAACAAGCTTGGAAACAGGAGTGTCATCCACTTCCAAAATAGCTTGGCTCGGGAAACTTGGAGAAATGATGAAAGTTAAACAGGTGTTCAGGTCTTTCATTCATAGGGTTGCTATGAATCATGTATGACTCGACAGCACATAACAACAACAATTCTGGAATGACTGAAGAGACATCATGACAGTACTTACAAATATTAAGTAAAAAAAATTTTTCAATAACTTTATGTAAATAAAATTTAATTCCTAGATTAAATAGTCCAATTCTTCAAAAAATACTATTTAAATTAATAGATCTGTAATTTAAAAAGCAAACAAGCAAAAAGTTCAGACCTAAAATAATTTCTCTGGTTAATTCTGTAAAAAATTTAATAAATATTATAAAAGCTATACGTACATTCAGAAAAGAAGGAACACTTCACAACTCATCTTATGATAGCAACATTAATTACCCTGGCACCAAAATAAGATAAAGACATCACAGGAAAATAAGACAGTAGAGTAAAATGGTTCCTTCTTCACAAACATAAATGCAAAATCTAAAATAATGAAAATGAACAATGAATGAATGGAAATCCAAAATATCTGTAAATGTTCATTAAAATTAATAAAATAATTCTTTTTAAAAAAGAAAAAAATTTAATTCACCAATATTTAGTAAGAATCACAACTAGTTTTTGTGGTTTTTGTTTGCTTGTTTTGTCTTTATTGGGAGTGCATTTATTTTGGGTCATTAAAAAACTTAAACTTTACACTGCAAACTTTAAATTATATAAGGAAACATATTTGAATTTTCTTTGTTCCTTGACAGCAATTAGATCAAAGATTTAGTAGTAAATAGTTTCCTTGACTATCATGCTGAGGAATGCTTTTCCCTGTATTTGCTGTTACCTAAAGAATGGTCACATTTCTTCAATAAAGTTTCAAGGGCTTTAAAAATATTATTATTTAAAAACCTACCTAATAGTTAGCATTTCACACTTTTTAATGGCATTTTAGAACCAGAAAAGCCAAACTTTAAAGTTGCCTTTTGGACTAGTCCAAGTCCATATTATATTGGCTTATGTAGAGTAACATTAAACATTTTTAGGTTTTTAATTGTTTGAGACCTTGATGATAAAACTAGCTATGAAATTCTTAAATTTTGAAAATTTGTATGATTAAAAATGTAGGTGATCAGAATAGGTGAGGATTTCTTCAAACTTCAAATTTAACTTAAGAAACAAGTTTTGTTACTATTTGGACCATGTGATCACACAAGAGAACTTTATATACAAAACTGGAGAAAAAACAAAGTTGTTGTTGTTGTTGTTGTTATGTGCTATTGAGTCGCTTGTGACTCATAGCGACCCTATGTACAACAGCCCTAAACTCTGCTCTGTCCTGTGCCAATCGCACTGTCTCTGACACTCCCATCCCAATTATC
>NW_006399781.1:10518556-10520570 GCF_000299155.1 Elephantulus edwardii | reverse complement strand
TTGTTGGTGCATATATCTGAATGATAGTGGTATTCACTGGACTTCTTTGTATGCGTATGGATAGTATCCTGTCACTGACAATATTGTACTTCAAGATGTATCTAGCAATGACTTTTTTAACTATGAAAGCAACTCCATTTTCCCTCACCTTTTCATCTCCTGAGTAATGTATCATATGATCATCTGACTCAAAATGCCTCATCTGACTCAAAATGCCCCATGCCAGTCCATCTCATCTCACCAATACCTAGTATGTCAATATTTGTGCGTTCCATTTCTTCCTTAACAATATCTAATTTTCCTACATTCATGGTGTATATTAAAATGCAGAATTTTAATAAACATGAAAAGCGCCTGTCTTCAGAAAATGCATTGAGCCACTTGTGCCAGAGAATGCTATCTTTGAAACTCGTAGCAACAGAATGCTGAACATAATCTGCAATTCTAAACTTTGATAGAGTCATAAAGTTTCATTATTTTAACTGAGTGTATTAATACAAACCAGGCTGTTTAAATATACAATGCAAGCTTGCTTAATCCTGGGGTACTTTTGTAGTATTTATATGAATACTAGTTTTATCCACAGATAGAACTTTTGCCATATAAATGTCAATTATTTTCTAATTGTTCTTAAATACTAGGTAGGTTGTTTGCAGAAGTGCTGGATCATCAGTGAGTTACTTGCTGTTTTACATTTTCTGCCATTTCTTGTTGGTGAATTGTATTCTGTGCTGCTTGTTGCATTTTCTCCAGTTTTTCCAGAGTCAGAGATTTTAAGGTTAGAAGTTTAGGATTACACAGCACCATTGTATTTACATCTTCTACAGACAGCTGCCCTTGTTTTGGAAGAACTTCCCAAAACATTGACTTCACTTCCGCCATATATTAATTTTTAGGCACAGTAAGTTTCTTCCTTAGTTCTCCAGTCTTTTCCCGAGGCCTTAAGCATTCAACCAAATGATTGACAATTCCTGACACAAGCTTACTTAGCCCTTGGCGTCGAGAATGGGAGCTCTTTGTGGGATGGGAGGGACGCACTATGCCTACCTTTCTGCCATGACCCAATTCGGAAGTCTTTTGTGTGTTTTTTTTTTTGAGACATGCCAGACTGGTCCACATTGAAAAGTTTTCATGTATGTATTTCTAACATATGTAGCAGCTCCCACACAAAGAGGAGAGGAGAGAGACATTGATCATGCTCCTCTATTCTTTTTTGAAATATTAAAATGCTATTTCTAAGGATTTTATGGAAAGTCAAATACACATGTTGTAAGAGTGACAATTTAAAGCAAGCAAACAAACAACAAAGCTAAAAAATCATAGGGTCATACAGTTTGTTGGCAGGGTGGGTAAAGGAAATGGGAAAGATCCAGTGCAAAAAACAATGTATACAATCTTTCTAAGTAAACCAATATAAAATAAAAATTTTGTTGTAAAAAAATAAATAGTAAAACTGGGGGGGAAGCTGTGGTTATAAAATGAATCACAATTAATCTATGCCAAGTAAGACCTTGTCTTTTCAGGCCCCCACTGGATCTTTCCTAATTCCTTCCCCCTCTCTCCCCATCACAATGTAGGGTAAGGATTATATGAAGCACAATGTGAATGAAGGAATGTGTGCATATGCACAATGCTTAGGAATGAAACACAATGTAAATGAATTTTGTATGCAAATCAGTACAAAATAAATGCTTTTAAAGCTGTGATTAAAAACCTAATGAGAAAGATAAGAGTTCAAATATTAAAAAAAGAAAATGTAGGGCGGAAAACAGTAACAAAATAGCAAAAGAAAAAGCAGAAAATAAAAAAGAAAAATGTAGACCAGAACCAAATATATTAATAACCAGTTGTACTTTTTTTAAAAAATTCAAATCTAGCAGCCGTTTTTGACCAATATGGGCAGTCTCCTCCCATGAGATTTACTTCCTCTGTAAATCTGCTGGAGGGTCAGCTACAAGGTTGATTCCAACTCAACACAGCATAACAACAATAATAATCTTTCTAAAAATTATTT
>NW_006399781.1:10505535-10511368 GCF_000299155.1 Elephantulus edwardii | reverse complement strand
CTCAAAATCGTTGCCTGGAACAAATGACAGGCTACGGATGGTGTTGGAAACACAGACGCAGCGCTTGGCAAGGGAATCCTGCCAGTCCAGAAGGGTACACAGTGGGGTCTCATCTTTACTGTGAGGCTCATCCTCTAGAATCTTGATGTTCCGATGGCTCTGTGCTGGGCTGATGCCAAATGGAAACTTGCTGCTCTCCTTGGTGGCCTCTGTACTCTTAGCTCCCTCTTCGGTCAATGTACTAGACCGGGTGGACAACATGTCATCCATGGTGGCTGTGATACGTTTTTCTGGAGGGCCATCAGGTGGGGGACCTTCCTGCTCTGTTGTCCCTAGCATATTCTCTGTTGCTGTGACATGCTTCCGGGGGGCTGGTGGGCAGGGTACATGAGGTCGGGTATGCAGCAACTCTGACTTGCTCTCAAAGTGGGTCTGGATATGCTCAGTGGTATCTCCCCCACCAATCCGCCAGTGCAGCAGGCCACTGTCAAACTCCTGCACTCGCCCAAGCTTATCTGAACAGTCCACCACAAATGGGTCATTCTTTTGCAGGATCTTCACTGGTAATTTGTCAAACTTACTGATCAGCTTCTCCTCACTATTCTCTGAGGCTGGCCTGTCCTTGCCTGAAAAGGCCATCTCTTCATCATTTTCAACTGCTTCCTCCTCTTCTTCCTCTTCCAATTTAGAACTTAGGAAATCATCTTCTTCCTCCCCTTCCACAGGGGTTGGACTAGAGGTTTTGCGCAATCTCCCAGGGTCTAATAATGTTCTCTGTCCTGGATCACCCACTTCATACTCCTTTAAAATTCCAAAGATCTCAATCAGACAACGTCGAAAATATTCCACAAGGAGTTCCAGCAACCCTGGGAGCTGACTGAGGTTGAAGGTCATGATGCTGTTATCATCATATAGCAGGATGTTAATGGTGTCTAATGCCCATGTGCTCTCTGCCAGCAGCCCAGACTTGAGTGACATCATTACACGCCATGCCTCCTGGGGTTCCAATATCTTTCATTGTGAGCCGCCTTCTCTGCTTCAACACAGGCTGTGTGGCTTCAACAGAGCCAGGTGGGAAGGTAATGTCTCGTCGAATCATGGGTGGTTGTACAGGGGCAGGTGCTATATGTGAGGCTGGCACTGGTGGGCCTGCCTTTTGCATTTTCATCCCAGAGTGCAGGAATGGAGATTTACTAGGAGAGGTGCGATTCTCCATTGGCCGGGGCGGGGGAGCGGGGCTGGATACCTGAGGAATGTGATTCTGCATGCTTGGTGCGGGCTGGTAGTTAGATGGAGGGGGTCTTGTCATAGGAGGTACAGGGGCAGAGGGACCATATGGGGGCTGGCGTGTGCCATGGGAAGGCCATGGACCTTCATGATTGGCTCTCTGATCTGTGTGCAGCATTTCATCTGTTCGGTTCACACCATGATAGGCAGGGCCCTGGGGGGCAGAGCCTGTGCTCTGCCTATTGGCATAATTGTAGGACATGTCATTACGCCCCTGCCACATGGTACCTTGTTGAGAAACCTCAGCTGACGTCTGTATAGGGCCACCCATCATTTGTGGTGGCATATTCTGCTGGGCATTTGAGCCAGGGGGTGCAGAGACACGGTCTCGGCCAAATTGGAATGGAAATTGGTTCTGGGGGCCGCCTGCTGGTCGGCGCTCAGTAGCAGCAGTGGCAGTGGCAGGATAGGCATTGCCATACTGGTTGTACAGACTGACCTCTTTTAGCAACATGTCCAAAGTATGAGAGACAGGGCTTTGTCATCTTTGCCTCCTAGAAGAACTCTCGCTGCACCCGCTCCATGACACACATCTGTTTATTATTTTGGCAGTTCATTCAGTGTCCTTCTCCAAACCATGGCTCAAAGACATCAATTCTTCCTCTGTGATTCTTATTCAATGTCCATCTCTCAGATGAGTAGCAGATGATTTAAAAGATCATGGCTTGAGGCAGGTGCACCTTAGTCTTCAAGCTGACATCATCGTTCTTAAGGATTTTGTAAAGGTCTCTGACACTGTGGAATTACCCAGTGCAATACATCTCCTGACTGCTGGCTCCAAGGGTGTTGATTGTTGATCCAAGCAAGATAAAATAATTGAAAGCTTCAAGAACTTGAGCCTTTGGTCTGGATTACACCTTAACATCAAGAAAACAAAGGTACACAACCATGGGCCAACAGACAACATGACAGATGTTATCAGAGCTCCCTTTAAAAATCTTCCAGAAAGTAAAATTCCAGACCCAAATGGTTTTATAGGTAAATTCTGCCAAAATTTTATAAAAGAAATAATATGAATTTATAGACTTGCTTCAGAAAATTGAAGATGAGGGATTACTTTTCAACTCAGTAAGTAAAGTTACACATTTCCTTGATCACGAAACTCGTCAAGAGATTCATCAAGGTTAATTGGCGTAACAGAATTCAGAGACAACGTTCTATATCTTACTTTACTAAGTAGTGACTGGAGGCTTATAAATTTTCCAGCGGTCATACAACTGTGGGTCTTTTGCCATCCAGAGTAAAAAGAGTCTAGAAAAAGCAAAGAATCAACTATTAGTCCAAAAGACTAATGAAACACACAGACCACAGCCTCCACTAGCCTGAGAGCAGACGAAACTACAAACTGCCAGTGATACCACCGAGCACTATGACACGGATCACAGTAGAGGGTCCTGGACAGAGTGTGTGTGTGTGTGTGGGGGGAAATGTAGACTAAAACTCAAAATAATAAAAAATGACCAAACTTACTGGTTTGATAGAACTGGTGGTACCTCGAAGAACATTACTCTTAGATATTCCTCAAACCTGGAGTTGACACTCCCCACCCCCCAGAGATCACCTTTCAGCCAAAGAACAGGAAGGCTTATTAAGTGAACAATATACCAAAAGAAAAACAAAGTCACTGTCAGCGAGTTGGTTTCAGTTCATGGCGTTACTTTATCAGGCTTCTGAAGATCATAATCTTAAGCAGAGGAGGCTGCCTACCTATCTTCACCCAGCAGAGCCACTGGTGGATTTAAAACTCTGGAGACAGTGGTCAGCAGCACAACAAATGAGGGGCTACACACCCGGAACTCCCCTCAGTGAGTCAGAACACCCATGAAAAATGTGCCACTTGTACAAGACCAGAAGGTCAACATGTGCTCAACCAATAAGTCCAGAAGACAGAAAATGGGAATGAAAATGGGTAACAAGCAACTCAGGAAATGAGAAAAGGGTTTGCCATGTCTGGGGAGACAATTTATATAATGTGTTGAATGTGAAACTAATTTAGCTCTGTGAATTCACAATAAAACATCAAAAATCACAACAAGAAGTGCCAAAGACATTGTGAGTTGCTGTCCAGTCAGTGTCAATCCAATCTTTCAGCCAAATGAAATGCCCACTCGTCCTGCACCATCCCCACCTGCCACTGTGTTGGAGCCCATTGTTACAGCCACGCTGTCAATCCATCACATGGAGACGCTTCCTCTTTTTTGCTGTCCTTCCACCCAGCATGAAGTCTTTCTCCAGATCCAGTCCCCTCCTGATAACATGCTGAAAGTATGTGAGATGTGGGCTCTCACCATCCTCCTTTCTAGGAACATCCTGGCTGTACTTCTGAGACAGATTTCTTCATCCTTCTACCAGTCTACAGTACAGTCAAGATTTGTCACTGACACCACAATTAGAAGGCATTGGTTCTTCATCAGAGTTTCTTATTCATGGTCTAATTTTCCCATGCATGGAAAGCAGTTGAAAATGCCGTGGTGCTGGTCAGGCACATCCTTGCTCTTTAGCTCTTTAAAGAGGCCCTTTCCCACTGATTTGCCCTAATGAAGTGTGTCATTTGATTTCTTGACTGATACTTTCATGAGCATTGATTGTGAATCCAAGTAAAATGATATCCTTGACAACTTCAATCTTTTCTCTCTATATCATGTCATAGATATTGTTGTTGGGGGCCATCAAGTCTAGAATGACTCATATCAAACCTGTGAACGACAGCTCTGAACCTTGTCCTATCCTGTGCCATTTTCATCACCTCTGACAGACTTGAGCTGATTTTTTAAGACATACTAGCATGTTGCAATAAACAAGAAATTATGGAATTCCAGAAAAGATAGACACATAAATCAATGGAAGAGACTAGAGAATCCAGAAAGAAACCTATAAAACTATAATCAATTGAATTTTTGTATCCAAAGAAATTAAATGGAAGAGAAGTTGTCAAATGTTTTCTCTGAAAGGGCAATTTAGAAAGAGGAAGATCCTCAACAAGCTGGACTGACACAGTAATTAACCACTACGGGCTTAAACACGTTTGAGATACTGAGCATGCTGCTGGATAGGGCAAGGTACAGATCTGTTGTTCACAGTGTGCTTCGAGTTATAGTTGACTCAATGGCAGCTAACAACTACAAACAACAGTAACAGTGTTTCATGTTTATATCTTCTTTATTCTAAACTCTTTAAAATGTGAAAGTTATTTTTAAATTATGCATCACACAAAAAACAAGTAGATAAAAATTGACTCATAATGTACCAGTCCTTGCAATGTGTGAAAAATAGTACTTTTAAAAAAGAAACAAAGAAAACAAACCTGTTCCTTATACAAAAGTCAACCCAAAACGGATTATACATCAGTATGTGGCCTAGTGGTAAGAACCTGCCCTGTTATCCCAAATGCACACAGTTCTAATTAGTCCGCTGCTCTGTGGGAGAAGGATGGGCACTCTTCTTCCGTGTCATCAACTGCCTCTGAAAACCTGCCAACCTGTGGGAAGGTCTGCTATGGGTCAGTTCTGACTCAATGACATACAACAACACAGAGCTTTACAGGAAAACATCTTTGAGTGCAGAATTCTTAGACATTACACCAAAAGCATGATCCTTTTCAGATCTCACATATCCAACAGAGGACTCTCAAAAATAATTTTTTTAATCTAAATGAGTTGAAGACTTTGATACTTGAATGAAAAATATAGTTAAAAAGATGTTCACCAGCAGTAGCTCTTAGAAAAATTAAGTTAAAACCACAAGAAAATACCATCACATACATATTAGAAGGCAGAAAAGAAACCTGAAAATACAAAATTATGTGGAACACCTGGAATTGATGGTAATACAGAGAAGCACTGCTGTTTTGGAAAAATCTGGTGGTTGTTTTTAAAATTAAGTTAAACATGTGCTTACCATATATACCCACAAATCCTATCCTTAGACATTTACTTTAGACAAATGAAAATATGTTCACACAAAAGCCTCTCGCCTAATGTTAGTACACTTTATAATAATCTTAAACTGAAAACAATGCAAACTCTTTCAAGGAGTCTGTGGGTAAACCTTGAAACTTCCATTTTAATGATAAAAATAAATTCAATAACAGGATAAATATAAAGGCATCATACTGAATAAAGAATTCAGCTTTAAAAGTTGTAGTTCCTGTATAGTTTCATTCATATGACAATGTTGAAAGGTAAAACTCTAGATGTGAATGACAGAGCTGTGATTGCCAGTGTTTACTTAAGGTTAGAGTGCCTTGACTATAAAGGGGTAGTGTAACGGAGCTTTTGGGTGTGAGGATAGGACTATTCTATATACTGATAGTTGTGATTGCTATGTGAATCATAAAAACCCATATAACTGTATACCAACAGTGCCATTGTACTCTGTGTGAATTTTCTTTTTTAAAAAACAATACATTAAAAAATACATATATTGAATGATCAACATATGAGCAAGAGCCTATGGTGATGAAAGAAGAAGTCCAGGCTGCTTTGAAGGAAATGGCAAAAAATAAGGCTCCAGGAATAGATGGTATACCAATTGACATATTTCAGTT
>NW_006399781.1:10500594-10505435 GCF_000299155.1 Elephantulus edwardii | reverse complement strand
TTTATTTTATTAATTTTAATGAACATTTACAGAGACTTTGGATGTCCATTCATTCATTGTTGCACTTTTCTCCCTGACCCCGCGCCCCAGTTCACTCCTCTCTTTGAAAAGTAAAAGAGACACATTGGTGTACTTAGGAATATTTACAGAGAAAATTGGCTTTCTGCTCAATAATTTATGGTTATGATGCTTTGTGACATCGACTATTACATTGTAATAGCACTCTTCACATCCTCCCAGTGTTTTCTGTTGCCATTCATCCTTCTTCCATAGCCTGCTTTCTTTGTACTCACTTACTCACTGCCATGGAATCAGAACTGACTCATAGCTGACCTTCCAACAGGTTTTAGATAAAGAGATTGTTTATCTTTCTCTGGAAGAGGAACTTGTGGATTCTTAATATTATCCTTAGGCAAGAGCTGCCAGAGAATCGATTTTGTTTGATGATCTAAGGAACACATTCCTCCCTGGTGTTATGACTGCCTTACAGTCTGCCTATTGTTTGGCTGTTTGTTCTGTAAGGTTCTAAGCAGCACATTCTTTCCTTGTATTATCAATCAATTTATAGTCTGTCTATTGTTTGGCTGTGAACTGAGTCACAGAGGTGATTTCAGGTCCAGGCTTGAAGGATAACTAAGGACCAGAGTCTTAGGATTAACAACATACTTTCAAATAATCCATAGGTTTTGGGGGAAAGTTTTAAATCTTTTTAACTGAGCAAAAGTAAGTAAAACTCACATGTAAAACTTTGTGATGTGTAACTAAAGCAATGTTTAGAGAGAGATATCTAGTATTTGTTGTTGTTGTTGTTGTTATGTGCCGTCGAGTCGTCGAGTTGCCTGCGACTAGATAGCGACCCTAAATACTAGATACTAGATAGGGTCGCTATCTAGTATTTAGAGGATCAAAATTATCAAATCAATAATTTGCATTGCAAACCCAAAGTTACTCCTTGAGAGAAGGATGGACAATCTCCTCCCATGCAATTTACTGCCTCTGAAAACCCACTGAAGGGTCAGCTATGAGTCTGTTCCAACTCGCCAGGTCACAACAACAATGACAACAACCTTAAAAACGAGGGTGGTGTATGGGAGAATAAAGCCAAGAGGGGAAAAAAAGACAATTTGAAAGAGAAAAACCACAGAAAAAAGTAAGGAAAGTAAAAGCTGATTTTGGTTTTCTTTTTTCTTATTCATTCATTGTTGAACATTTTCTTCCCTCCTTCCTCTCCCAGTCCACTTTGCAATGCACCTCTTGTTCCAGATTGTTATCCTACCTAATCATATATTCCTTTTGGACCATTCTTCTCCTCATCTGTTTAAATGCAGTGTTCATTATCGATCCACTTTTTCTATTCTCCTCCCAACTCCTCATGTCATTCCTATTTTATAATAGCAGTGTTATGCAGTATTTGTCCTTTTGTGACTGAGTTATTTCGCTCAGCATAATGTTCACCAGGCTCCTCCACGCTGTATAACGTTTTATGAGTTCATTGTTTTCCAATGCTGTGCAACACTTTCTTGTGTGAATGTACCGTAGTTTTTCTATTCATTCGTTTGTTGATGAGCACTTGAGTTGCTTCCATCTCTTTCCTATTGTGAATAACACAACAAACATGGATGTGCATACATCTACTTTGGTTTCTTTAGGGTACATTCCCAGTAGTGGAATTGCTGGGTCAAATGATATTTCTATTTCCAACATTTTTAGAATACACTAGATGACTTTTCATAGTGGCTATCCCATTTTATATTCCCATGGTTTTCTTTTTTTAAAATTTAATAAATTTGATAAAATCTTAGAGTGAGAAAGAAAAAGAAGTGGGAAAATCCCCAAAACTCATGAATTACCAGTAACAAAAATGAAAGTGGATAATTATAGGCACCACACACATGAAAAGGCTAAGAATGATGCAGGGTACAATAAGGTTCAGATCTGTTGTTCATAGAGCTGATATGAATCCTAGTTGACTTTACAACACTTAACAACAGCAACATCATGATGAAAAACCTTATGGACATAAGTTAAAAACTGAAGCAACGGTACATCAATGTTCATAGGAGCATTATTCACTATTGTAAGATCATGGAAATAGCCCAAATGTCCAACTACAACTGAATGGATTTAGAAATTGTGGTACATTCACACAATGAAATACTATGCAGGACTCAGGAGCAACAATTTCTTTTTAAAAAAATTATTATTATTAATTTAATGAAAATTTACAGAGCTTTTGTATTTCCATTCATTCACTGTTGCACTTTTCCCCCCTGCCAACCTCTCCCCTCCAGTTCATTCTTCTCTTTGAAAATTAAAAGGAAAATTCTTTCAGTGTTATGCAATCCCTCCCCCCAAGTCCACCAAGCAGCCTTTGTTCTGGACTCATGTCATGACAATAAATACCTAGTCATATATCCCTTTTAAACAGTTCTCTCTCTTATCTGTTTCAATGCAGTATACATAATCTATCCCATCTTTCTCAATAGAAGCAACAATTTCAAAAAATACTACATAACTTGGGAGAGACTGGAGAGTATTATGCTGAATGAACTAACTCAGTCTCATAAGGACAAACACTGCATTAGATCATTATTGTAAAACTAGAAGGATGACTAGTAAAATATATGGGAACCCAAAGGGGCAAGGGGTAGAGGCAAAGGGCTGAAAATGGGTAAGGGCAAAACCGCAGGATTGCAAGTTTGGTGGGTAGAAGAGGGATGGTGAAGGAAATGGGAAGGATTCAGCAGAAAATGGAAAAGATTGGGTAACGATGGGCAAGGTCCAAAAGTGATTGATTTTATAAAGCATAGTGCAGGGGAATGACTGTATGAAACACGATCTGAACCATAGCGTGAAACACAATGTATATGAACTTGGTGAGTAAATGAATATAAAAGAAAATTTAAAATAAAAACCCAACTTAAGTGAGTTGAAACAGTTCTTTGAAAACCACAAACTAAAACTTGTCCCAAAAGAAATGTTGTTGTTGTTATATGCTGTTGAGTGGAGTATGACTCAATATGACCCTATGAATGACAGATCTGAACTCTGTCCTATCCTGTGCCATTCTTATAATTTCTGACACAGTTGAGCCCATTTCTACAAGTCACTGTGTCAGTTCACCTTGTTGAGGGTCATTCTTTTTTTCACTGACCCTCCAGCATGATGTCTCTTCAAGGACTAATTCCTCCTCAAAATATACCCAAACTCAGTGAGGTGAAGTTTTCCTCCTCTTGCCTCCAAGGAACACTGGGTTGCACTTCCCTCAAGAGAGATATGTTTGTTCTTTTGGCAGTCCATATGATATTAAAAAGTCTTTTCCTAGACCCTAATTCAGACAATGGTTCTCATCCAGTCATCCTTATTTATTGTTCATCTTTTAGATGCATAGGAAGCAACTGAAAATCCATGGCTTAGATAAGGTGCACCTTAGTTTATAAACTGACATCCTTGCTCTTTAGCACTGTGGAGAGAATCTTGACAGCAGATTTTCCCAAAGCAACACATTTTTTTTAATTTCTTGACTGTTGCAACCATAGTTATTGACTGTAGAATCAAGTAAAATGAAATAGTTAAGAACTTTCATTTTTTCTGGGTCATGATGTTGCCTGTTGGTCCAGCAGTGAGGACTTTTATTTTCTTGATGCTCCTTTCTTTTTTGTTTTCTGGATGCAGAACATGCATGATATGAAAATATGGTTGTTAACATCACATAGATTTTAGCTGAAAACTGAGAATATCAGAAAGATATTATTTTATTTTATTGATTATGCAAAGGTATTTGATTGTGTGGATCATATTAAATTATAGCTAATATTGAGAAGAATAGCAATCTCAGAACACTTAACTATGTTCATTGAAAACTATGCATATACTAAGAAGCAGTTATCCAGACATAACAAAGGAACCTGCATAGTTTTAAAATCAGGTAAAGTGTGTGCAAATTTTGTACCTTTTCTCCATACTTACTCAATCTGTACGCTGAGCAAATAATTCAGGATGCTGGATTATATGAAGAAAGTATGACATCAGGATTGGAAGAGGATTCATCAGCAATCTGTGTTATGCAGATGCCACAACCTTGCTGGCCAAAGAAGTGAAGAAGACTTAAAGCACTTATACTGCAGAAGATCAAAGACAACAGTCTTCAAATGGGATACATCTCAAAAAGCAAAAGATAAACATAATAGTCTTACCTACTGAGAAAAAGGAATGTGTTGTTAAAAACCTTCTTTGCTCACCCATCACCATCGAGTCTGTCCCGACTATCAGTGCCCCTCCACAGTGGGTCTTGAGCTTGTAAATCACAATGGCAGGAAACTGCTCATCTCTCTCCCTCAGAGTGGCTGGTGGATATGAACTTCTAGAGACAAGAAGCATGTGGGTTAACATCACAAATCATTACAGATTGTGCCACCAGCTGTTGTTGTCGAGTGCTGTTGAGTCGAGTACAACTCATAACAATGCTGTGAACAACAGACCTGAACCTTGTCCTTTCTTACATCCTTCTCTTCATCTCTGACACACTTGAGTTCATTGCTGCAGTCATTATGTCAGTCCATCTTAATGTCTTCCTCTTTTTTGCTGACCCTTCATCTTTTCAAGCTTGACGTCCTTTTCTAATGACTGACCTCTTTTTTTTTTTTTTTAACCGGGAAAGCCATTTTTATTTTATTTTTTTCCCCAAACTCACTGTAAACGACAGTAACTTTGGTTAAAATAAAAAAGTCTTCTATGTAGGCAGAGCTTTGTCTTTTAAAATAGGGTGGGGACCTGAGGGGAGTAAGGTGAGGACAAGGAACAGAAAGGGATGAGGGGACAGGGAAGAAAAGAGCAACAGG
>NW_006399781.1:10488214-10492448 GCF_000299155.1 Elephantulus edwardii | reverse complement strand
TGAGGTGGATTGATTCAGTGACTGGGATAATTGGGATGGGAGTGTCAGAGACGGTGCGATTGGCACAGGACAGAGTGGAGTTTAGGGCTGTTGTACACAGGGTCGCTATGAGTCGCAGGCGACTCGACGGCACATTACAACAACAACAACATACCCAAAGTTATTTTTTTTCTTCCTCCCCTATACAGCATCTATAAGGAACTAACCACAAAAGAAAAAACTAACCTTCTTCTCATGAAACATACATCTCCACGAATTTCTCCTTGACATTTAAAACTCAACGTGCTCTATCTGAATGAATGATCAACTTCTCTAAACTTAATAATCCCTATTTAAGCTTGTGGGACCCAGAGCTTCCACATGGAAACTTGATGGTAATCTTTGTGTCTACTTTCCTCTCCCCCTCACTTCCTTTATCCTATCAATCACACAGCCCTACTGATTCTGTCTTCTTACTATCTGGCGAGAGGGGTTTTTATCATCTTACTGTCAAGCTTTTACTCAGCCATCATCACCTCTTACCTGGATATACTGCAACAACCTTGTAATGACTCTCTCAGCCTCCAGTCTTCTCTACAAAGCAGACATACTTTTATAAGAATGAAGTCAAGGCTTATTTGAACCTATGTTGTTATTGTTCTGAGGCCGTTGAGTTCAAACCAACCCATAGCTGACTCCAGTGGGCTTTCAGAGGCAGTAAATCACACGAGAGATGTTCTAATTTTCACCTGTGGAGCTGCCGGTTCCTGACAGTAGATTTTCCTAATTCAATTTGTCTTTTGATTTCCTGGCTGCTGGTTCCAGGAATGTTGATTGTGGACCTGAGCAAGCTGAAATTGTTATCTCAATTTCTTTTCCAACTATCATGGTCCTCCCAATTGGCCCAGTCGTGAGAATCTTAGTTTTCTTGATCTTGATCTTCAACCTGTGTTGAAGACTACAGTCCTTGACTTTGTGCAGCAGAAGCTACAGGTCCTCTCCAGTTTCAGTGAGCAAAGTTGTGTTATCTGCATAACACAGGCTGTTGATGGGTCTACCTTCAATTCTTAAGTCGAATTCTTCTTCATAAAGACCAACCTCCTGAATAATCTGCTCCATATATAGATTGAAAAGATATAGAGACAGGATACATCCCTGATGCACTCTTTTCCTGATTTTGAACCCTTAGAGTCTTTCTTTGCTCTGTCTGACAACTGCCACCTGGTCCAAGTATAGGTTTCACATGAACACAGTGAAGTAGTCTGGGATTCCCATTCTTCTCAAGATTAGCCAAAGTTTGTTGTGATCCACACATTCAAATGCCTTTGCATAGTCAATGAAACACAGATAGACATTCTTCTGGTACTCTCTGTTTTCCGCCAAAATCTATCTGACATTGGCGATGATGTCCCTAGTGTCATGGCCTCTTTTAAACCTAGCCTGTATGTCTGGTAGTTCTCTGTCGAAGTACTGTTCCAGTTGTTTTTGGACAAATTTCAGCAAGATTTTTCTTGTGTGTGATATTAGTGATATGGTTTGATAATTTTTAAACTCTGTCAGATCACCTTTCTTTTTTGGAATGGAAATAAATATGGATCTCTTCCAGTCAGTTGGCCAGGTAGCTCTAGCTCCAATGTGGAACAATCTATTTCAAAGAACAGTTATTTAATTAATAAAAAGCTAGAAGTCAAAATATCTATTATGATATATTTGTGGAATTAGCTATGGTGCTAGATAGAGCATGCAGTTGTAAAAATAAATGAGAATGCCTCTCCATACTGCTACAGATAGTGTCTTGAGCAAAGATATGCTCCTTAGCAGTATTTGACTGAAGATAATTCAGCAACAGGGGCAGCTAAATATTGATAGGGAACTGCCACAATTTCAAACCAAATTCCAAAGATGTGAATAAAGACAGGACCAGGCTAGAAAGGATGAGCAACAACCTACTATTCACAAGTGACACAACCTTTCTTGTCAAAAGATGTGCTAATGCCAGATGGATCTTGACTGAATGCAGGGGATATCAGGAAGAATTATTCTTTGCACATACTAATACAAAGATAATCGACTTGTGTGGATCCTAATACATTACAGATAACATTATGACATTTGGGAATTCCAGAATGATTTGTACTCATGCAGAAATTGTACATGGATGCAGAAGTAGTATTGTACATAAAGTTATTATGTACCATAAGTGGTACATAAAGTTATGACAAGAGTATTTATTTTTTTCATTATTTATTTATTCTTTATGCTGAATATATAATCCAAGAAAGCTGGACTATGTGAGGATGAATAGGGCATCAGGATTATAAGAAGATTCATTAACAACCTGCAGTCTTGTGTAAGGTTATTTTTTATGGTTTTATACCTTTATTTGATAACCAGCTATTAGTTTTCATCCACATTGATGGTCTGTAGATTTTTGAAAGTGATGACAGGTTCCTAGGTAACCAGCGTATACCGCTTGTTAGGGGAATCTTCATCCTCGTTACATTTTATGGACAACTGTACAAGGATGCAGGATGGGACACTCCTTAGCCCTTTGGCCCAAATGGCTTTGTTAAGCCTGGTGTCAATGCAAACATCTAGTGTTCCCATCTCCTTCATATTTCTGGATCTCCTTTAGTGCCTGAGGAGCATGCTTCTTAAATCCCACTCTATGGATGCACTTGTGAAGATTGATGGTGTGTTCTCTGGTCACTACCTCCTTAATGGCAGAAAGGCCCTTCTTTTCACCACCCTTTTCTGCAGGGGCCATAGTGCTGGGACCAGGCTGCAAAGGAAGAGCAACAACCTGCTATTTGCAAGTGATGCAAAAACCTTGCTTGTCAAAAGAGAAGGTGAAGGTCAAAGGCTACTTCTTTCAATATTAATTATGTCTGAAAAGAAAGAAAATAAAAATATTCACAGACCAATAAGCAATATGACAAAAGGAGAAGATATAGAAGTTGGCAAGAATTTAATTCCACATGGATTAACAACTAACGCCCGTGGAAGCAGCAATCAAGAAGTCCAATGACAAATTGCATTGTTATATTTGCTGCGGGGGATGTTTAATGGGTTAAAAACTAAAGATGCCATTTTGATGACTAAGGTACACAGGATCCAATGGAAAAGTAAGATCAAAGAAGAACTAACACATTTGAATGACAGTGTCATTGAGGAATGTTGAATAAACCACATCTAGCTTGCCAGAAGAATGAACAAACAGTCGTGACATAGGCAAAGTCAGAACGCTCTTTAATAGCAAGAATAGTGAGACTCAATCTTGTTTACACTGAATATCATCAATAAAGACCTATGTCTAGAAAATGATCTCTTGAAAAGGAGCATTATTATTGTTATGTGCTGTCAACTTGGAACCAAGTCATAGCTGACCCTCCAGTGGGTTTTCAGGGCTCAGTTTTTGCCCCAAAAAAGTAGCTCTGGATTCAAACTTCCTGACTTTGAGTTGGCAGTGTACCTTTTCCCCCACTAGGCCTCTGGTAGAGGACCAGGGAAACTTGTCACATGATGAGTTGACACAGTGATGGTAACCAATGAACTCCAGCAGAGCAATGACTTGAAGGTGACTGGGCCAGACGCTGTTTAGTTCTTTTAGATAAAAACACATTTTGAGTTGCAATCAACCAATAACAACAACAATAATGGAATGATATCCAAGAAGTATTAAAAGACAAACAACCAAAGAGTGAGCATGGCACACTGTTATTGTTGTTGTTGTTAGGTGCTGTTGAATGGAGTGCAACTCATAGCAACCCTATGAAGAGCCATGCTGAGACCTGCCCTGTCCTGTGCCGGCTTCATCATTTTTGAGGTACACTGGCGTGAAGGAAAAGGTAGAGGACTGAAATGAAGTAAAGCAAATCCTTTACAGGACTATGACATGTCTAACTTAAAAAGAAAATGCTAAATATCAAAAGCAAGATGAAACATGCAAACCTAAATTATTAACACATTAAACCTATTTTTAACCTATTAATGGGAGCTTTGAATTCACCAGTGGTTTCTCAGGAGAAAGATAGGGATTCCCCCCGCCCCCCGCCCCTCTGTTGTGATTTACTGTCTCAGAAACCTGCTGGAAAGTCCGTCATGAGTCAGAATCAACTTGACGACAGTGAGGTGTTTTTGTTTGGGTTTTTTTTTAACCTATTAGGTAGTGGCTCTAAAGTACTCAAGAGCAACGGTGTCTCTCTGGAGACTAAAGTGCGCCTGATACAGGCCATGGTCTTTGCAATCACTTGTT
>NW_006399781.1:10474538-10487878 GCF_000299155.1 Elephantulus edwardii | reverse complement strand
AGAGCAGGGTTTAGGGCTGTTGTACATAGGGTCGCTATGAGTCGCAAACGACTCGACGGCACATAACAACAACAACAACATTAGGTAGTGGCATCACTTCGCAAATGTACTTTCTTGCAGTTGGGTTTGAAATGCTGTAATTTGACTGTATGTTCTTAGTGGCACAACAGTCTAGATGTTTTTTAGGCTGTAACCTTATGGAAGAGGGCTCTGGTGGCTTGGTGCTAAGGGTTGTGCTGCTGCCTCAAAGGCACTTGGTTTGAATCCACCAGCTGCTCCTCTGAAGAAAGATGAGCAATCTCCTCCCATGTGATTTATTGCCTCTGAAAACCCTCTGGAGGGTCAGATATGAGTTGGTACTGACTCAACAGTACCCAACAACAATTTTTATGAAAGTCCAAGGCAATATTCAGTGCATAGGAGAACCCTAGTGATATACAGTGTTACAGATGCTCCATGGGAGAAAAATCAGGAAGTCTGCTTTTGTTAAGATGTTGTTGTTGTTAGATGGTGCTGAGTCGACTATGACACTATGACACTATCTCATGCCATCCTCATCATCTCTAAAGCACGAGCCCATTGATCACTATGGGATTAAAGTCACTGTGTCAATTAATTTTGAGGGTCTTCCTCTCCTTTGGAGACCTTCCACCTTTCCAAATATCATGTCTTTTTTCAGGAGTTTGCCCCTCCTAACAACACGCCCAAAGTACATGAGATGAAGTTTCGCTATCTTTGCCTCTAAGGAGTACCCTGGTTGCACTTTCGTCAAGACATATTCTTTTGTTTTTTTGGAAGTCCATGCGATTTTCAATACTCTTCCCCGACTACAACAAAAAGGCATCAATGTCTCTTCTGTCATCCTTATTCATTGCCCAATTTTCAGACTTATAGCAAGTATTTGAGGGTAAAAAGAAATCTTACTGACTGGGAAAAAACTTTTGGCAATGACATTTCACACAAGGGTCTCTTAACCAAAGTTTACAGAATACTGCAGGGCCTCTGCAAGAAAAACACTGACAACTCAATAACAAAATGGGCAAAAGACATAGAAAGATTTTTTTTCACAGAGGAAGACATTTGGATGGCCAAAAGATACATGAAGAAATGCTCAAAAACACTGGCAACCAGAGAGATGCAAATCAAAACAATGAGATACCATCTCACCTCATTAGCAACAGCAAAGCTTAAGAGGACAGCAAGTTATACATATCAGAAAGGATGTGGAGAGATTAGAACTTTCACACACTTCTGGTGGGATTGTAAAATGGTGCAACCATTCTGGAAGGCAGTTTGGCATTTCCTAAAAAAGCTGGACATAGAAATCCCACATGACTCAACCAGTCCACTGATAGGAATACACTCCAAGGAAATTAGAACTGAGCCACAGAGATATGAACACCTATGTTCATATCAACTTTATTCATAATAGCAGAAATATGGACACAGCCCGAATGTTTATGAACACATGAATGGATTGAGGAATTGTACTACATTTACACAATGGAATACTATGTAGCATATCACTAAGGAATAACAACTTTGTAAAATACTATATAACATGATATAGTCAAGAAAGTGTTGTGCTGAGTGAACGAACTCAGTCTCATAAGGACAGATATTGCATAAGACCATTATTGTAAAATAGAAGGACAACTAATAAGGTATGTATAAATGTCTAGAAGGGAAAAAAGAAAGGGGAGGAAGAGGAAGGAGGAAGAATGAGGAAAAATGGAGGGGTGGAGGTCACTAGGATAGCAGAGTTTAGTGGGTAGATTGAAGGGAGGTGCTGTGTGAAGGAATAGAAAGATTTCATGAGGACTCGAAGTGATGAAGTACTAACACACATAGTTGTTGTTATTATGTGCTGTCGAGTCACCTGCAACCGTAGCAATCCTGTGTACAGCAGCTCTGAAGCCTGCCCTGTCATGAGCCAGTCTCACTCATTCCAACACATCTACCCCCATTGCTCAAGTTAATGTTTCAATCCATCTTATCTGGGGTCTTCCTGTCCTGTGATGTACCTTCACACTTCCGAGCATGACGTCCTTTTCCAAAAACTGGTCCCCCCTGGCCACGTGCACAAAGTATATGAGACAGAGCTTCAAAATCCTAGTCTGCAAGAAGAAACTTGGTTTCATTCTCTTCAAGACAGACTTATTTATTTGAAGGTCCATGGTATGCTCAAAGGTATAGATTCTTCTATCATCCTTAGTCATTATCGAGTTTTCTGAAGCCTAACAAGTTGCAAAAACCAAGGCCTGAATCGGTCGCACTTTAGTCTCTAGATTGACATGGTTGCTTTTCAGTACTCTGTAGAGGTCAGATTTTCCCAGTGCAATTCATCTTTTGATTTCCTGACTGCTGGTGCTAAGAGTGTTGATTGTGGAGCCGAGCAAGCTGGTAATTGTTAACAATCTCAATCTTTCTCCATCTATCATGGTGCTGCCAATTGGCCCAATGATGAGAATTTTCATTTTCTTGATGCTGAGCTTCAATCCATATTGAAAACTACAGTCCTTGACCTTTTGTAGCAAGCGCTTGTGGTCCTCCTCAGTTTTGGCAAGCAAGATTGTGTCATCTGCATAAAGTAGTTTGTTGATGACTCTTCCTCCAATCCTGATGCCACGTTGCTCTTTATAAAGCCCAG
Organism: Elephantulus edwardii; assembly: GCF_000299155.1. Taxonomy (NCBI): domain Eukaryota; kingdom Metazoa; phylum Chordata; class Mammalia; order Macroscelidea; family Macroscelididae; genus Elephantulus; species Elephantulus edwardii. The sequence goes on along the minus strand of NW_006399781.1, from coordinate 10,485,228 downwards.
CTTCACAAATGATTTGTTCTGCATATAGATTGAAAAGGTATGGAGACAGGATGCATACCTGATGCACTCCTTTCCTGATTTTGAACCATGCAGTGTTTCCTTTCTCTGTTTTGAGATCAATAGTAATTAATTATATAAAAGAATATGTATATGATTGATTGTATGAAACACAATATAAGGGAAAGATTGTCTAAAACATAATGTCCATGCATGAAATACAATGCAAATGAATTATTGTATTAAAACCAATTTAAAAAATAAGGGGGGAAAGGCCATGGCTTAAATCTGGTGCGCCTTAGTCTTCAAACTGACATCATTGTTCTTAAACACTTCAGAGAGGTCTTAAAGTCTTAGAAGGATCACCATGAGTTGGCCCATTTAACAACTCAGTGGTTGTTGTTGTACTACTATCAAGTCAAAATTGACCCACAGCTGGCCCTCTATTGGGTTTTCAGAGGCAGAAGATTGCCATCCTTCTCCTGCCAAGCAGCTGGTGGCCTCGAACCTTGTTCTTTTGGGATTGCAGTGCAGCTTCTTGGTACTAAGCCACCAGTGCTCCCTAACTCAGTGGTAGTGGGTGTATTTTTAGTTTTTATGGAAGCAGCTGCCACAGCTTTGTCCCCAAGAGTGGTTGTGAGATTCCAACAGCTGACCCTTCGGTTAACTCTCGTATCACCAAAGCTGCTTTGGAATCACACTGTGGTCACCTTTATAAATGTTGTCAGTGCATAAATTACTCACTGTTTCCATAGCTGTAGAGTTGATTTTGATTCATGGTGGCAACCATATGAGTTGCAGAATAAAATTGTGTTTTCTAGAGTTTCTAATGGCTGATTTCAAATAATTAAATTATCAGCTTGCTTTCTTTTATTTCTGTGATTTGAGTGAACATTTGCAAAACAAATTCATTTTCCATTCAATTGTTTTATATATTTATATAAACTATATATAGTTTTATAGAATTATCAGTTGCAGTCAACTTGACAGCACATAACAATACCCACAATGCAAGTACACCTTTCTCACTTCCTCATTTCCATTAATCCCTCTAGCCTTCCTTTCTTGTCTTTTAGTTTTTACTCTCAGATAAGTGCTGCTTTTTTTACCTTGTCGTGGTTAAGTGCTGTCTAGTCAAGCATGACCCATGGCGATCCTATGAGCAAAAACCTGAACTCTGTTCTATAACTATCATTTTGCCAAGTTCGCAGAGTTTTCAGAGGCATGTTGTTTAGGAAATGGATGCCACTCCTCCTTCCAAACCTGTCTTAATCTGGGAGCTCCACTAAATACTATCCACCGTGGGTAACTGTTATGGCATTTGACACACCAGTGGCACAAGGTTCAGCATCACAGCAACCCCAGGTTTTCTCAGTACAGCAAATTGACAGAAGAGTGCTGTACCACTTAGAAGAATGTTTGTCCCAAACACTATTAACTAGGGCTGTAGGCCCAAAGGCCCAACTGTTTTTTAAATACAAATGCCCACTCACCAGGTCCTGATTGACTCTAAACAAGAGGCATCCAGCCCCTAGCTCATTGTTAGCTAAACCTAAGAAATCCAATCAGCTCACACACAAGTGTGAATGAAATAAAAAACATCCAAACAGTCCACACCTGATCCTCAACCAAAACAGGAGAACCCACCTTCCAGAATCCAACCATTTCACCCATGAGCCTCCAAACTGGAGACTTAGTCAGGGTTCAACTGGCTTTTAAATACTTTTTTGCCTTGCAATATTTGTCTCCCATTTGACATCATTCCTCTTACAGCTGAGAAAAATTCTTAGAGTACCTGGACTCTGAAAGAAAAAAAAAAAGTGGCATCTTAATAAGAAGAATACTCATCAACAACCTGTGTTACGCAAATGAAACAACCTTGCTTGCGGAAAGTGAGGAGGACTTAAAATGTTTGCTGCAGAAGATCAAAGCTTACAATCTTCAATATTAATTAAATTTCAACAACAAGAAGACAAAAATCTTCATCACTGGGCCAATAGGCAATGCCATGTATATGGAGAAAAGATTGAAATTGTCATCAACTTCATCTTAATTGGATCCATAATCCTTACTCTTGGCACCAACAGTCAAGAAATCAAAAGATGTATTGCACTAGGAAAACCTTATGTCAAGGATTTCTCTAAACTACTGAGGAGCAATGATGCCAGTTTGAAGACTAAGATGTGCCCAATTCACATACCCTGGTCTTACCCAATCACTTGCTATGCATCTAAGAGCTGGAGAATGAACAAGGATGACAGGGGAGAAAAATGTCTTTGAGTTATAGTGTTGGATAAGAGTACTGAATATCCCATGGATTGTCAAAAGGACAAACAGATAAGTCTTGGAAAAAGTACAGCCAGAGTACTCCTTAAAGGCAAGGAGGCCAAGCCTCATCTTACATACTTCAGGTATGTTGTTAGAAGGGCCTATTCTTTGGAAAGGGACTTCATGATAGGAGAAATGGAGAATCAGCAAAAAGAGAGGAAGACCTTCAACAAGACATATTGATACAGTGATTAAAGCAATGGGATCAAGTGTGTTAGAGATGATGAAGATGGCACAGAATAGGACAAGGTTCAGAACTATTATTCACAGAGTATGAGTCATACTCAACTCAGTGGTATTTAACAACAACAATGGCCTGTCAGTTGTTTGACTGAGAGTTGATACATGGTAGTGAGATTTGTGCCATGTTTGAAGGGTGACAAAGAGCTATAGTCTCAGAAATTCCACAAGGCTAGCCTGTAAACTTGGCTCCTTTCCCCTAATTTTTTTTTAGTTTGGTTCCGTATTTACCCCATTCTAACCAAGATTCTTTACTAAGATCCTTTTTTGAATGACTAGTAGGGTAGCCAGGAACCATCTACTTCTGGTCTCAGGGCTGTGGAAGTTAAGATTCAAATGGTCCATTGTTCCTTTGGACCAATTATTTCCATGTTTTTTATTCCTCTTTTTTGTTTGTTTCCAACAGGGAATAATTAATAGTTTCATCTTAGATGGCTGCTCTAAAGCTTTTAAGATATCATTGTTGTTGTGCTGTCGAGTCGCCTGCAACTCATAGCGACCCTATGTACAACAGCCCTAAATTCTGCCCTGTCCTGTGCCAATCTCACCATCTCCGACACACCTGCCCCCATTATTACCCCAGTCACTGAATCAATCCATTTCATTGAGGGCCTTCCTCTCCTGCACTGTCCCTCCAGCCTCCCAACCATGACATCCCTCTCCAAGGACTGGTCTCTTCTTGCAACATGCCCAAAGTATGTCAGACGAAGCTTGCCTCCAAGGAGCAGCTCAGCTTCACCCTCTCCAGGACAAACCTGTTCATTTTCCTAGCAGGCATTGTATGTTCAATACTCTTCTCCAACACTATAGCTCAAAGGCATCAATTCTCCTTCTATCATCCTTAGTCATTGTCCAGCCCTCCAATGCACAGCAAGTGATTGCAAAGACTATGGCATGTATCAGGCACATCTTAGTCTCCAGAGAAACATTTTTGCACTTCAGCACTAACCGCAGACTTTCCCATTGTAATGTTGTTGTTGTTCTTGTTATGTGCCGTCGAGTCGTTTGCGACTTATAGTGACGCTATGTACAACAGCCCTAAACCCTGCTCTATCCTGTGCAATATGTCTTTTAATTTCCTGGCTGCTAATGTCAAGAATGTTGACTGTGGATCCAAGCAAACCAAAACTGTGAACAACCTCAATTTCTTCACCATCCATTATGATACTGCCAATCGGCCCACTTGTGAGAATCTTTGTTTTCTTGATATTAAGTTTCAATCCATACTGAAGACTGCAGTCCCTGACCTTCCACAACAAGTGCCTCTTCAGTTTCAGCAAGCAAGGTTGTGTCATCTGCATAATGCAGAGTGTTGATTGTTCCTCCAATCCTGATGCCATATTTCTCTTCATAGAGCCTAGCCTCCTGGATAACCTGTTCTGCATAAAGACTGAAAAGGTATGGAGACAGGATACAGCCCTGGCGTACACCCTTCCCAATTTTGAACCATGCAGTGTTTCCTTGCTCTGTTCTGATGACTGCCTCCTGGTCCAAGTATAGGTTTTGCATTAGCACAATCAAGTGTTCTGGGATTCCCATTCTTCTCAGAGTCAGTCACAGTTTGTTAGGATCCACACAGTCAAATGCCTTTGCGTAATCAATGAAACAAAGATAGACATTTGTCTGGTACTCCTTGCTTTCAGCCAAGATCCATCTAACATTAGCTACAATATCCCTAGTACCACGGCCCCGTCTAAATCTAGCCTGCACTTCTGGTAGTTCTCTGTTGATATGCTGTTCCAGTTGTTTTTGGTTTTGGGTTTTTTTTAATCTCATCATTACTCATCAAATAGAATGTAGACTAATCTTTGGGCACTATGTTATACCAGTTGACCTTGATGACCTATGCTGACTTTTGCCCTGTAGACTTTTTATCAGAAATTAGTATTGTTTCTCCTCCTCTTTTTGGATTGCCATTTACTTGATATATTTTTCCCCATCCTTTGATTTTCAGTCAATTTCTGGCCTTGATATAATTTTAGCTGAAAGTCTAAAACTGTTCACTATATCTTGAAATGTACTTTTTCCTCTATTTGGAAGAAGTTCTGAAACTATCTATTCTCTTTTTCTCTTTGTAGATGTCCTCTTTTATGGATGGATGTGTCTGGGTCTTTATTTTCTTGTACACTTATTTTGTTTAGTATATTTCTGTGTCTGGTTTGGTTTCTGAGCTATGTTGTCATGTGTTAATTACTGGTTGTTACCTGACATTGTTGATTGTCTGTCTGAAGAACTTACTTTAACATTTCTTGTGTGGTTTGTTTTAGTTTTTAGGAAGTACCCTAATTCCTGTTCATTTTCAAGTACTAATTTTATGATCATATTTGTGGGGTAATTTTGCTGGATATACATAAATCTTAACTGACAAATTTTTTTTTCTTTCAGAGTCTTAGATATTTAATTCCGTTTTCCTCTTGTCTTCATTTCTGTTAATATACCTGAATCTTGGTTATTTTAAAATGTAGTTCTTCACTTTTCCCTAGCTTCTTTCAGTATTCTCCCTTTGGTTTTTATTTTGGAAGGTTTGAGTATGTCCTTTCTTGGTGGTTTTCTTTTTGTTTTACCATCTAGAAGCAACAGATGATTGATAATTTTGGTAATATTTCACTTGTCTTCTTTTAATTTTTTATATTGATTTTTATTTTATATTGTTTTGTATACAAAATTTGTATTTGGAATCTATACTATTTGAATGCATATCTTTTCATTTTTCATAATATTTGGGAAATTTTCTTCCCAGAAATCTTCAACACTTTTCTCTGTGTCTTTTTTATCTCTCCCTGTTCTGGAATGCCAATCACACATGAATTTTACCCTTTCTTTTCCTTCCCCCTCCCCCACCTCACCTTTTTAAAAAAACAAACAAATATGCACCTTACCCTATCCTGAGCTATGTTCCGAATCTCCAGCATGCTCAAGCTCATTGCTACAATCTCTGTGTCAATCCATATTGTTGAGGGTCTTCTTTTCTTTCTCTCTTCCTTCACTTTTCCAGCATAGTGCCTTTTCCCAATGACTGGTGGATTTGAACCGCCAAAGCAGTGCTGCTTTTGGGTTAGTGGTGCAACTCCCTATCCCTTAGGCCAGTAGAGCTCCTGTGTGTTTTGTCTTGGGGATTTTTGGTTTCAGAATGAATTTATTTTCACTAATTCTTTGAAATATTGGACAAGTCAACTTGCATAAGCATTTATTTGTCCTTAAACCTTTAAGAATGTGTCCCATGCATACCCGTACTTATTGCTGCATTATTCACAATAACAAAGAGAGAGAAGTAACCCAAGTGCCCATCAACAAATAAATGGAGAGAAAAAAATATGGTCTATGCAGCACTGAAAAACAAGGAACTCATAAAATATTACACAACATGGGTGACCCTAAGGATGTTATCCTGAGTGATGTTATCCTGACTGATGTTATCCTCAGTCACAAATGGACAAATACTGCATAACACCACTGTTCTAAAACAGGGCTGACATGGAGGGTGGGGGTAAACTAAGAAAAGAGGGGATAAATAATGAATTGGAACAGATGAAGGAAAGAACTGTTTTCAAAGGAATATATGATTAAGCATTATATGTACGACAAGTTCGCAGAATAAGAGGTACATTGCAAAGAGGACTTGGGGAAGGTGTGCAACAATGAGTGAATATTATTTTAATATGGGGAAATATTCTTTTTAGTCTTGAAGGGCAATTAAAGGAGACTTCCTTATTTGGCTCTTATTCATATCTTACCGGAAATATTTCAGTGTTGACCCATTAGTTTTGGTAAAGTGACTCTGTGTATCCCCACCAACTTCTTTTGATGTTTCCTGAATCATTCAAGATTTTTCCCTTAGCATCTCTAAGTATTGCAATTGATTTTTTTTTCTTCACTTCTTTCAGCTTGAAAAATGCCTTGCTAGTTCTTCCCGTTTATTCTCCAATCCCAGCTCTTTGCACATTCCATTATAATATTTTGCTTTGTCTTTTCAAGCTGCCTTTTAAAAGAATTCCATTTTATTTTATATTGATTTGCATACAAAATTCATATACATTGTTTATCATTCATGTACACTGCATTTCACACATTCTTACTTTCTTACTGTGTTTCAAATCATATACATTGAGTTTTACAAAATTATTCACCATTGATCTATGCTTACTATTGTTGTTTTTTGCTGGTTGCCATTTAGTTGAGCACGACTCATAGTGACTCTATGAACAAAAGACCTGAACCCTATTCTATAACTATTGACATTTCTCTAAGTTAATAGAGTTTACAGAGGCATGTTGCTTAGGAAGTGGATGCCACTCTTGCTTCCAAACCTATCTTAAGCTGGGAGCTCCTCCAAACACTGTCTAACACAGATAACCATTATGGCATTTGACACACCAATGGCACAGTGTTCTGTATCACAGCAACCTCAGGCTTACCTTAGTACAGCAAATTGACAGACCACCATTGTATCACTTAGAATAATGGTCCTCCAAAATATAACAGCACAGAGACCAATTTTCAGAGATGACATTACCAGTCTATAAGCTTTCTTTCACTCTATTGGAAACAGTTTTCTAATACACACAGGGACTTGATTTTTAGGTCACATTCATCTGTTTTATCCTCTCCTGGTTGTGCATTTCTTACTACATTTGCAAGCCTATTTATGACATAGTTTTGGGCTTCTAAGTTTTGTCTCATTTTATCTCTTATGATCTTTAGAGTTTTGCATTTTACCCCTACGTTATGATCCACTTTGAGTTGATTTTTTTGGTATGATGTGAGATGTGGGTCCTCTTTCAATTTTCTGCAGGTAGATGTCCAGTTTTGCCAGCACCGTTTCTTCAAGATGTTGTTGTTTCCCCATTTAGGTTTTTATTCCTTGTCAATTACTAAATGACTATAGGCAGATGAGTTGATTTCTAGGTTCTTGGTTCTATTCCATTGGTCTCTATGTCTGTTATTGTACCAAGGAAATAGCTGTTTTAGTTACTATAGCTGTGTACTATGTTATGAGATCAAGGAGTGCTATACCTTCTATTTAAGTTTATTTTTTCAGAAGAACTTTGGTTATTCAAAGTCTCTTTCCTTTCCAAATAAACCTGCCAATTGCCTTTTCAATTTCTTTGAAGACTAAGGTTGGTATCACTATTGGGATTGCTTTGAATATTTAGATTACTTTTGGTAGGATTTTCATTTTGCCAAGTTGAGTCTTCCTATCCATGAACAAGGAATATTTATTTTTTTCATTTAGTGAGGTTTCTTATTGTTTCTTTTTTCTTTCTTTCTTTTTTCACTAGTTTATTCTTTTCAAAAAATAATTTTTTAATTAAGATTTTAATGAAAGTTTATAGAGAACTTGGATTTCCATTCTTTCATTGTTGCCCATTCCTCCCCCAGTTCAGTATTCTCTTTGAAAAGAAAAAAAAATTCTTTCATTTTTACACACACACACACACACACACACACACACACACACACAGAGAGAGAGAGAGAGAGAGAGAGTCCACTTTACTATGCACCTCTTATTCTGGACTCTTGTCATGAAAATAATACCTAATAATATATTCCTTTTAAACAGTTCTGTCTCTCCTCTATTTCAATTCAGTGTACATTATTTATTCCCTCTTTCTTCTTTTCCCCTCAGTCCCAATGCCAGTCTCGTTTTACAGCAGTGGCATTTTGCAGTATTTGTCCCTTTTCTGACTGAGATATTTCACTCAGCATAATGTCCTCCAGAGACACCTATTTTGTATAATATTTCAAGAGTTCTATGTTTTTCAGTGTTGCATAGTATTCCATTGTGTGAAAATACCACAGCTTCTTTATCCATTCCTTTGTGGATGGGCAGTTGGGTTGTTGCCAACTCTTTCCTATATCTGTTTGGGTGGCAGTTATGGTTTCTTTAAGGTATATTCCCAGTAGTGAAATTGCTGGGTCAAATGGTATTTCGATTTGCAACTTTTTGAGAAAGCGCCATACAGACTTCCATTTTACACTTCCACCAACAGTGAATAAGGGCTCCAGTTTCTCCACAACCTTGACAGCATTTGTTGTTTGCTACTCTGTTGAATTTTGCTATTCTTACAGGGGTGAGGTTATATATCATAGTTATTTTGATTTGCATCTCTCTTAGAGCTAGGGATTTTGAACATTTCTTCATGTATTTGTTCACCAACTGAATGTCTTCTTTGGTAAAGTATCTGTTCATAGCCTGTGTTTATTTTGCAATTGAGTTGTTTACTTTCATCTTGTTGTGGTGCTTGAATATTCTATAAATTCTAGATATAAGTCTCTTATCAGATATGTCATTAGCAAATATTTTCCCCCCAGTCTGTGGCTTTCCTTTTTACCCTGTTGGAGAAGTTTTTAGATGTGCATAGGGATTTGATTCTTTGAAGGTCCCATTCATCTATTTTATCCTCTCTTTTCGTCTATTTTATCCTCTCTTTTATCAGTGTTCATAGGGTCGGTACGAGTCATCTACAACTTGAGAGCACTTAACAACAACAACAATGAGAGAGCTCAGTTGGCCTAGTGGACAGGAAGTGATGCTATCAAGCCAAAGGTGGATGATTTTAGTCTGCAGCCCTCAGGCCTGGTTTTAATTGTTTTTGGTCAAACATTCCTCTAAGTGGTATAGCACTGGTCTGTCCATTTGCTGTATAGAGGTAACTCGTGGTTGCTGTGATGCTGAACACTATGACACTAATGTGTCAAATATGATAATGGCTACCCATGGAGGACAGTGTTTGGTGGAGCCCCCCAAATAAGACAAGCCTGGAAGCAGGAATGGCATCCATTTCCAAAATGGCTTGCCTCCAGAAACCCTACGAATTTGGATAAACGATGAAAATTATACAAGTGTTTAGGTCTTTTGTTCATAGGGTTGCTATGAGTTGTCTATGACTTGATGACACTTAACAACAACAACAATAGGGATTTTATTCTTAGAAGGTCCCATTCATGTATTTTATCCTCTCCTGGTTGTAGGTTTTTCAGGAAGCTTGGATGACTGTTCATGTTGTAGATTAGGGCTTCTAGAGTTCTTCCAAGCTTTTCTCTAATGAAGTTTATAGTCCTTGGTTTTAGTCGTAGGTCCTTGATTCACTTTGAGTTGGTTTTTTGTTTTTGTTTTTGTTTTTTGTATGGTGTGAGGTGTGTATCTTGCTTGAGTTTTCTGCAGATAGTTTTCCAATTTTGCCAACACCATTTGTTAAAAAGGCTGTCGTTTCCCCACTTAACTGATTTCATCTCCTTGTCAAAAATTAGTTGTCCATAGGTAGATGGGCTGATTTCTGTTTTCTCAGTTCTATTCCATTGATCTATGTGTCTGTCAATGTACCAATACCATGTTGTTTGACCACCACATCAGTGTAGTAGGATTTGATATCAGGGAGTGAGATGCCTCCTACCTTGTTTCTCTTTTTTCCCACAATTGCTTTGCTTATTCGGGGTCTCTTTTCATTCCAAATGAAATTGGAGACTGCCTTTTCCATCTCGTTGTAGAATGGAATTGGTATTAGTATTGACATTGCATTGAACGTGTAGATTGCCTTTGGCAGTATTGTCATTTTCACAATATTGTGTCTTTCTATCCATGAGCAAGAGATATTCTTCCATTTCTCCAGGTTTCTTTTTGTTTCTTGCAGTAATGTTTTGAAATTTTCTTTGAAGAGATCCTTTCTGCTTCTGGTTAGATTTACTCCCAAGTATTTAATCTTGTGATTAGTTATTGTGATGGGTCTTGTTTTTCTTAGCTCCAGTTCTGTATTCTCTTTGTCACACTGTAGAGAAATCCAGTTGATTTTTGTATGTTGATCTTGTATCCTGCCACTTTGCTGAATTGGTCAACTATGTACAGTAGTTTTCTTACTGAGTCTTTAGGGTTTTCTAAGTATACTATAATATCATCTGCATAGAGAGATAATTTTACCTCCTCTTTGCAATTTGGATACCTCTTGTTGCCTTCTCCTGCCTTACTGCTATCAATAAGACTCCCAATACAATATTGAATAAGAGAGGTGATAGCGGACATCCTTGCCTAGCTCCTTTCTCAAAGGAAATGTCTTTATCTTTCTCCATTCAGAACAATGTTGGCTCTTGGGTTTGCGTATATACTTTTTTTTGTTGTTGTTTTGGTTCT
>NW_006399781.1:10450526-10474062 GCF_000299155.1 Elephantulus edwardii | reverse complement strand
CAGCATAGTATTCCATTGTGTGAATATACCACAGCTTCTCTACCCATTCGTTTGTTGATGGGCATTTAGGTTGTGTGTATATACTTTTTACTATGTTGAAAAAATTCCACTCTAATCCTATTCTGCTGAGGGCTTTAATCAGGAAAGGGTGTTGGATTGTCAAAGGCCTAAATGATAGGATCATGTGGTTCTTGTTATTTGCTTTGTTTATGTGATGAATTACATTGATTGTTTTTCTTATGTTGAACCATCATTGCATACCTGTTACAAAACTCACTTGGTCATGGTGAATTCTTTTTCTGATGTATCATTGTATTCTATTGGCCAGGATTTTATTCAGGAATTTTGCATCTATATTCATGAGAGATATTGGCCTATAGTTTTATATTTTGGTGGTGTCAGTCTTTGGTATCAAGGATATGTTTGCTTAATAGAATGAGTCTGGGAGAATTCCATCTTCTATTTTTTTTTTCTGAAATAGTTTCTGTAGAATTGGTGGCAGTTCTTCTTTGAATGTTTGATAAAATTCACTTGTAAAACCATCTTGTCCAGGGCTTTTTTTGGCTGGAAGTTATTTTATTACTATTTCTCCCCCAGCCCCCGCCATTCATTCATTTTTGCACGTTCTCCCTGCCCTCCTCCTCCCCTCCAATTCACTCTTCTCCTTGAAAAGTAAAAGAAGAACTCTTTCATTGTTATGCAATCCCTCCCCTCCAAGTCCACTCCACTGTGCAGCCTTCATTATGGACTTCTGTTATGACAAAAATACCCAGTCATATATCCCTTTTAAACAGTTCTCTCCCTCTTCTGTTTTAATAAAGTATACATCGTCTATCCCTTCCTTTTCTGTGTTCCCTCAACCCTGATGTCAGTCTCATTTTACAACAGTGGCCCTATGCAATATTTGTCCTTTTGTGACTGAAATATTGCACTCAGCATAATGTCCTCCAGGGTCACCCATTTTTCATAATATTTCGTGAGCTCCTTATTTTTCAATGCTGCATATTATTCCATTGTGTGAATATACCACAGCTTCTCTATCCATTCATTTCTTGATGAGCACTTTTGTTTCCAGCTCTTTGTTACTGCGAACAAAGCCGCAATAAACCTGGGTGTGCATATATCTGCTTGGGTGGCTTTTATGGTTTCTTTAGGGTAAATTACCAGTAGGGGAACTGCTGGGTCAAATGGTATTTCTATTTACAAGTTTTTGAGAAAGCACCACACAGCCTTCAATACTGGTTGCATCATTTTACACTCTCATCAACAGTGAATAAGGATTCCAGTTTCTCCACAACCTCACCGAATTTGATGTTTGATGCTCTGTTATATTTTGCTATTCTTACTGGGGTGAGATGATGTCTCATTGTTGTTTTTATTTTATTATCTTTTCAATTTCTTCTTTTATAATGTTTCTGTTCAGTTGTTTAATTTTGTTTTGTGTCAGTTTAGGTAGGTTGTGAATTTCTAAGTATTTGTCCATTTCCCCTAGGTTTTAATATTTGTTTGAGTATAGTTTTTCCATAATATTCCATTGTTAGCCTTTTTATTCTAGTTGATTCTGTTGTGATATTGCCCATTTCATCTTTTACTAGGATTATTTGTGTCTTTTCTTTCTTTTCCTTTGTTAGTTTTGCTTGTGGTTTGTTGATTTTATTGACCTTTTCAAAGAACCAACTCCTGGTTTTGTTGATGGTTTCAATTGTTTTTCTGTTTTCTATTTCATTTATTTCTGCTCAAATTTTTATAATTTCAGTTTTTTTTAGAGGGTGTCAAGTTTTCTTTCAATTTTATGGAGATGTTGGGTTAGAGTGTCAATGGTAATTTTTTCCTACATTTAGATGTGTTTGCTTATTGCTATAAATGGACCTCTGATTACTGCTTTTGCTGTTTCCCAGAGGGTTTGATAAGTGGTGTTTTCATTGTCATTTGTTTAAAGAAACTTTTTTATTTCATTTTTTATTTCTTCTAGTACCCAGTCATGTTCAAGCAAGGTGTTTCTCAGCTTCCAAATATATTTTTTTCTCCTTTATGTTCTTGTTATTAATTTCTAATTTCATAGCTTTTTGTGGTCTGAGAATATTCTTTGTATTATTTTTATGTTTTGGGATTTGTTTGTTTGTTTTTTTTTTAATTTATTGATGCTTGCCTTGTGGCCTAAAATGTCATCTGTTTTCGAGAATGTTCCATGAACGTTGGAGAAGAGGGTACTGTGCTTTTTTTTTGGTGCATTAGCCTATAAATATCTATGAGATCAAATTGGTTTATTGTGTGGTTTAATTCTTCAGCATCTTTGTTGAGTTTATTTCCGGTAGTTCTATCTTATCTTGAGGTCTCCAACTACTATAATAGTATTATCTATTTCCTTTTCTGGTTTTGTTAATGTTTGTTTTATATATTTTGCAGCTCTATCATTTGGTGGTTGCCATGATACTAAACACTGTGACACTCGTGCCAAATGTGATAATGGTTACCCATGGTGGACAGTGTTTGGTGGAGCTTCCCGATTAAAACAAGCTTGGAAGCAGGAGTGGCATCTGCTTCCAAAATGGCCCGCCTCTGGAAACTGTATGAACAGAGCTCAGGTCTTTCATTTATAGGGTCACTATGAGTCATCTACAACTCGACGGCACTTAACAATAACATCATTTGGTGCATAGATATTTTTTATTGTTATATCCTCTTTTTCTATTGACCCTTTAAGCATTATGTAATGACCTTCCTTATCCTTTGTGATGGTTTTTGCATTGAAATTTATTTTATTAGAGATTATCCTACTCTGCAGTACAGAATATAGCTCTTCCTGCTTTTTTCTGATTACCATTTGCTTGGTATATTTCCCCCCACCCTTTTATTTTTAGTCTTTCTTTGTCTTCACTTTCAAAAGTGTCTCTTGTAGACAGCATATTGATGGAGTTGGGTTTTTTTATCTAATCTGCTACTATTTTTCTCTTCAGTGGTGCATTTAAACCATTCTCATTCAGTGTGATTATTGAGAAATAAGGTTTTATTGCTATGATTTCATTGAGTTATTCTTTGTGTTGTTGCTAGTTACTTTGGCCCATCCTGCTTTCTGTGGCATCTCTGTAAGAAGGACATCTCTCAGTGTTTCCTGCAATGCTGGTCTTATTTTTATTAACTCCCTTAGGTTCTGTTTTTCTGGGGATATCTTGATCTCTCCTTCATATTTTATAGACAAATTACTGAGTACAATATTCTTGCTTGACTGTTGTGTTCTTTGAGTGTTCAATGTATGCCATTCCACTGTCTTCTTCTTTTTTTTCCACTGTCTTATTGCTTGCATGGTTTCTGCTGAGAAATAGGCACTTAATCTTATCTGCTCTCGCTTATAGGTTACTCTTTATTCCTCCCTCACTGCTTTCCGAATTCTCTTCTTATCTTTGGTTCTGGTAAATTTGACTATGATATGCCTTGGTGTTTTTCTTTTGGGGTCTATTCTATATGGTGGTCTCTCATCTTCTTGAATATATATTTTCTCATTCTTCATTATGCCTGGGAAGTTTTCTTCTAGTAATTCTTCCACAACTTTTTTCATGCCTTTCCTTGCTTCTTTCCATTCTGGGATTCTGATGTTGTGCATATTATTTTTCTTGATTATATCCCACATTATTCTTAGGTTTTCTTCTTTTTCCTTCCTTTTTGATACTGATTTTTGTTCTCATTGGTGACAATTTTATCTTCTATTTCACTTGTTCTGTGTTCCATCTCTTCAACTCTTTTCATGTTTCCTTCCATCATGTTGACAGTATTTGAAATATTGGACCTTATCTTTTGGATTGTTGGTTTCTTGTTTTTCCAGCACCTTTAATGCCTCATTTGTTTTATCTGCATTGTGTTGGATTGTTATTTTAAGCTCCTCCTGGTTTTTGCTTGCAGTGTCCTGTAATTCTTCAAATTTGTCTTTCACCCATTGAAAATATTTAATCATTGTTCTTTTAAATTGTGTCAGAAAGTTCCATCAGACTTTCTGACTTCAGGAAATCCATTGATACTGTGTCATTTTGGGGGGTGACATCTTGCTTTAAGCTTGTGTAGGGTGTGAAGTAGCCTGCTTGTTACATGACATTGCTGTGGTAGAGTTTTTCATTCCAGAAGTGATAGGATCTTGATCTGAAGTTGCTGCTGCAGAAGAGGGTGGGGAAGTTATCCTGCTGTATTTATCTTAGAACTTCTGACCCAAGGGAAGATTTGTTTCAGTTCAGAGCCTGTGAAAGCATCCTCTTCGGTCAGTCAACTGTTTCAGCTATGCCAGTAAAAGGTGCTTTGGTCTAATGGCAATTAGTTGACTGGACATGAAGAGATGCAAGGTGGAGTGTCAAGACCCATGCAGGAAGGGCAAGCGAGCATGGAGGTCATGGGGGCAGGCACATACAGGGTAGCGCAATTGCAGATGCTCACCAGGTGGGCATGCAGGGGGACCTCACTCAAATTCCAGCCATCCTGCTTGCTCTTAGCAGCTCACTCCTGATCCGGCATCTTGCTCTTGGTCTGGCATCTCTCTCTTATTGTTTCTTGTAGTTATGTTTTATAATTTTCCTTGTAAAATTCTTGTTTCTCTAGTTAGGTTTATGCCAAAATATTTAATCTTAAGGTTGGTTATTAAAATAAATGCTTTCTTCATTACCTTTTTATGTTTTCTTTATTATTGTAATAATATTCCATTGTTTTGATTTGTTTTTAAATTTATCTCATACCCTGCCACTCTACTAAATTGGTCTACTAGGTCTAATAGCTTGGCTTTTTTTTAACCTTGGGAATTTTGGGGTAATAGGGGTGGGAGTGTCAGAGACAGTGTGATGGTACAGGACAGAGCAGAGTTTAGAGCTGTTGTACATAGGGTCGCTATGAGTTGCAAGCAACTTGATGGCACATAACAACAACAACTCTCATATCATCTGCATATAGTAACAGTTTTACCACTTTGCTGATTTAAATGCCTCTTAATTCCTTATCTTGTCTTATTGCCTTAGTAAGTACTTCCAATATAATATTGAATGGGAGTGGGGGCACCAAGCTTCCTAGTCTAGTTCCTGCTCACAAAGGGAAGGCCTTTAGTCTTTTTCTGTTGAGAATAATGTTTGCTCTTGGTTTTGGGTGATGTACATATGATCATTTCTGGAGAATGTACCATGTACACTAGAAAAGCCTGAACAAGTCTGAGGCCAAGTAAGTAATTGTATAGTTCTGCATCTTTGTTGAGTTTCTTTTTGAAATCTTTTGTTTATCCCTTTCATCTCTGCATCTCTCCCCTTTGTTTTGGCTTCTCAACACTCTAGTGCAGTTTTCAGAGTCTCTTTTGACATGTATTTTGATTTTCCCCTCTTCTGTTTATATAATGACTGTTTTCTCTCTCTTCATGGAAGATATCCTTGATGTCACCCTGCAACTCATCTGGTTTTCTATCATTACTGTTCAATGCCTCAAACCTATTCTTAAGATTATTTTTAAATTTAGGTGGGTAGACACAAGGTCATATTTTGATTCTTGTGGACTTGTCTTAATTTCTTCAGCTTCACTTTTAACCTGTACATGAGCAATTAATGGCCTATTCCATAGTCTGAACCTGACCTGATTTTGATGGCTGACATAGAGTTTCTCCTATAATTCTTTAGTCAGATATAGCCAATTTTATTCCTGTGCAGGCCATCAGGTAATTCCTGTGCAGGCCATCAGGTCTACTTGTGATTCTTTTAAAAACAACAACTATTTACAATTAATAAATCTTTGAACATACAAAATTCAATCATTCATTCTCTAACCTCATTTCTGTCACCACATCCATATTTCCCAACTACCATTTTTTCCAACGTTTGCATTCCAATCACCTATTGTTAACGCATCTTGATTCCATATTCTGTTGATTTCACACTAAAAAAATCGGTAACAATCTTCAATTTCCTCTTCCTTGTATACTAAACAAATCATTCAAGAAGCTAGACTTTATGAAGAAGGTTATGACATCAGGAGATGAGGATGACTCATCAACAACCATGTTATATAGATGACACAACTTTTCTGAAAGTGAGAAGGACTTGAAACACTTGCTGCAGAATATAAAAAATGACAGCCTTCAATACAGATTACATCTCAATCTCAAGACGACAAAAATTCCTACCATGAGGCTCACAGGCAAAATCATTATAGATGGAGAAAAGGAAATTGCAAAGATTTCTCCTTACTAGTAGCCATATTCAACATCTTTGGTACCAGTGGTCAAGAAATCAAAAGACCTCACCACAACAAGATAAAGGTAAATAATCCAACTGAAAAATGGGCACAGGATATGAACAGACACTTCACTGAAGAAGACATTCAGATGGTCAACAAGCACGTGAAGAAATGCTCAAAATCCCTAGCCCTAAGAGAGATGCAAATTAAAACAACTATGAGATGTCATCTCACCCCAGTCAAAATAGCAACATTTAAGAGAACAGCAAGCAATAAATGCTGGCGAGGTTGTGGAGAAACTGGAACCCTGATTCACTGTTGGTGGGAGTGTAAAATGGTGCAACCCCTGTGGAAAGCAGTATGGCGCTTTCTCAAAAAGTTACAAATAGAGATACCATCTGACCTAGCAATTCCACTACTGGGAATATATCCTGAAGAGACCATAGCTGACATCCAAGCAGATATATGCACACCCATGTTTATTGCAGCTTTGTTCACAATAGCAAGGATTTGGAAACAACCTAAGTGTCCATCAACAAACGAATGGCTAGAGAAGCTGTGGTATATTCGCACAATGGAATACTATGCTGCATTGAAAAACAAGGAACTCATGCAATATTATTAAAAATAGTTTACTCTGGGGAACATTATGCTGAGTGAAATATCCCAGTCACAAAAGGACAAATATTGCATGATGCCACTGTTGCAGAAAGGGACTGACCTCGGGGTTGGGGAGAGACTGAGAAAAACTGGATAAATTATGTATACTGCATTGAAACAGATGATGGAGAGAAGAATTTAAAAGTGATATATTGTAGGGTATTATAGTTATCACAAGAGTCCAGAATTAAGGTTGCATAGTGGAGTGTACTCGGGGGTTTGGGGGGAGGGTGCAGGGAGATTGCATACCAGTGAAAGAATTTTTCTTTTACTTTTTAAAGAGAGAAGTGAGCTGGGTGGGTGGAGGGCTGGGCAGGGAGAAATGTGCAACTATGAATGAATGGAAATCCAAAATCTCTGTAAATTTTCATTAAAGTTAATAATTTTTTTTTAAAAAAAAGAAAATACCGTGGGGTCAAGTGAAAAAAAAAATCAAAAGACCTGTTGCAATGGGAAAGTCTGCTGTCAAGGGTCTTCCCAAAATACTAAGCAACTATGATATCCATTTAAAGACTAAGGTGTGTCTTATTCAGGCCGTAGTCTTTCCAGTCACTTGCTAATATCTGAGAGTTGGAAAAAGAATAATGCTGATGACAGGAGATGAACTGATGTCTTTAAGTTGTGGTCCTGGTGAAGAGTACCAAATATCAATGGATTGCTGAAAGTACAAACAAGTATGTCTTAGAGAATGTGCCGCCAAAATGCTCCTTGGTGGCAAGGATGGGGAAGTTTCACCTCTTATACTGTGAGCATGTTGGTAGGAGCAGCTATTCCTTGGCAAGGGACACCATGATTGGGAAAATGAATGGTCAGTAAAGGAGAGTAAGATCCTCAATGAGATAGATGGATTGACACAGTGACTGCAGCAATGGGCTCCAGTATGTTAGAGATGATAAAGGTGCCACAGGTAGGACAAGGTTCAGATTGTTGTTCAGGGGGTTGTTTAGCAGCCAAATAGTTTAACCAATGTGCCACAACATGTCCTTGTTCATAAATCATTGACCACATTTATGATTATTTTCAGAGAAAAGATTTTGTAGAAGTGTGATTACTGGGTCGAAAGATACAAATTTTTTGAATGTTTCTCTTGTTATTAGGTGATATCCAGTCAATTGTGACTCATAGCAACCCTGTGAACAACAGATTACAACCTTGCCCTATCCTGCACCATCCACATCATACCTGATATATTTAAGCCCATGGTTACAATCACTGTGTCACTTCATCTTTTTATGGCCTTCCCCTTTCTCTTTTATTCTCCCCATTTCCCAGCATGATATCTTTTTCCAAGGACTGGCCCTTCCTAACAACATGGCCAAAATATGTGAGACAAAATTTCACCATCCTTGCCTCTAAGGAGCACTTTGGGTGCACTTCTACCTAGATTTGGATATTCAGTACTCTTCTCCAACAGCACAATTCAAAAGCATTGATCATTCTTCTGTCATTTCTATTCATTGTTTCAGAAGCATAGGAAGACACTGAAAAGCCCATGCCTTGTACCAGGGACACCCTAGTCTTTAAACTGACAGTCGTTAGTACCTGGACAGCAGATTTTCCCAATGCAAAATGCCTCTTTGATTTCTTGACTTCTGTTACTGTGGATGTTGATTGTGTGAGATGAAACTGTTAGCAACTTCGATCTTCCTCCATCTATCATGATGTTTCCTGTTGGCCCAGGCGTGAGGATATTTGTTTTCTTGATGTTGAATGTAATCCACAGTGAAGGCTGTAGTCTTTGATATTCAACAGCAAGTATTTCAGGTCTTCACTTTTTGCAAGCAAGGTTGTATAACTTGCATACCAAGGTTGTTGATGAGTTTTCCTTCAATGCTGAAGCCACATTCTTCTTCACATAGTCCAGCTTCTTTAATTATTTGCTCAGCATACAGATTCATTAGGCATGGAGGAAGAATACAACCCTGATGCACAGACCCCTTTCCCAATTTTAAACTATGTGGTTTAAAATCCTGCAGTTAAATTTCCTTTGTTCTCTCAGGGCAATCACTTCTTGGTCTAGATATAGATTTCACATGAGCACAATTAAGCATTCTGGATATCCCATTCTTCTCAATATTATCCATGATTTGTTGTGATCCACAGTCAAATGTCTTTCCGGAATCAATAAAACACAATACCACTTCTGGTATTCCTTGCTTCTAGACAGAATTCATCTGACATCAACAAAGATATCCCTAGTTCTACTTCTTCTGAATCCAGCTTGAATTTCTGGCAGTTCTCTATTCATGTCCAGGCCCAGGTGTTTTTTTAATAATTTTCAGCAACATATTACCTGTATATATGCAGCCCTCAGGCCTGGTATTGATTGTGTTTGGAGCAAACATTGTTCTAAATGGTGCAGTACTTGTCTGTCAGTTTGCTGTTCTGAGATTACTTGGGGTTGCAGTGATACTGAAATCTTTGCCACGAGTGTGTCAAATTCCGAAAGGGTTTCTCATCATGGATTGGTTTTGGTGGAGCTCCCTGAATAAGTCAGACTAGAAAGCAGAATGGGCCATTTACTTTCTAAATAAAAGGCTTTGAAATCCTTATGAACACTAAACAAAGAGGAAAGTTATAGTAGTGTAGTGGTAGAGCCCAGATTGGAACTCAATTGATACAATGACTGCTGCAATGGGCTCTTGTGTGTCGGGAAGTATGAGGATGTAGCAGGACAGGACTGGGTTCAGGTCTTTCGTTCATAGGGTCACTATGAGTCTTACTCAACTCAACAGTCCAAATTTCTTAGCATAATCTAGTGAGTGTGTCCAGGGATGCATTTATTGGTTGACATGTCAGTTTGTATTCTGTCAATTCCTGGAGCCCTTTTTTTTTTTAACAATATCTTCCTGTCTCCATACCTTTTCAACATGTATGCAGAGCAGATTATCCGAGAATCTGGGCTCTATGAGGAGAATTTCAGGATTGGTGGAAGATCTATTAACAATCTGCGTTATGTAGATGACACAACCCTGCTTGCTGAAACTGAGGAGGACCTCATGCACTTGCTGCGAAAGGTCAAGGACTGCAGCCTTCAATATGGACTGAGGCTCAATGTCAAGAAGACAAAGATTCTCACCACTGGACCAATTGGCAGTGTCAGGATGGATGGCGAAGAGATTGAGATTGTTCACAGCTTCAGTTTGCTCGGCTCCACAGTCAACACTCTTGGCACCAGCAGTCAGGAAATCAAAAAGCGTATCGCGATGGGAAAGTCTGCTGTTAGGGACCTCTCTAAAGTACTCAGGAGCAACGGTGTCTCTCTGGAGACTAAGGTGCGCCTGATACAGGCCATGGTCTTTGCAATCGCTTGTTATGCATCAGAGAGTTGGACAATGACTAGGGAGGACAGAAGGAGAGTGGATGCTTTTGAGCTGCGGTGCTGGAGAAGAGTACTGAATGTACCATGGACTGCCAGGAAAACAAACAGATTCATCTTGGAGAGGATTAAACCAAGCTACTCCTTGGAGGCAAGGATTCTGGGGCTTCATCTGACATACTTTGGACATGTTGCCAGGAGGGACGGGTCCTTGGAGAGGGACATCATGCTTGGGAGGGTGGAGGAACAGCGCAGGAAGGGAAGACCCTCTATGAGATGGGTTGATTCGGTGACTGGGGTAATCGGGATGGGTGTGTCAGAGGCGGTGCGGTTGGCGCAGGATAGAGCAGGGTTTAGGGCTGTTGTGCATAGGGTCGCTATGAGTCGCAAATGACTTGACGGCACATAACAACAAAAACATCTTCAGTGCAAACTGAACTTCTTCCTTCATTAGCATTTATCCTTGATAATATGCTACTTCTTGCAATGTTTGTGAACAAATTCTTTCTGTGTATTCCTTCCATCTTCTTTTGAAGCTTCTTTTATCATTCAAGATTTTGCCCAAAGAATCCTTAAGTATTGCAACTTGAGGCTTGAATGTTCTTTCAGCTTGAGAAATGCTGCATGAGTTCTTTCCTTTTGTTTTCTAACATCAGTTTTATCTTACTCATTTCATTACAATACTTTGTTTTGTCTTCTCAAACTACTCTTTGATATCTTCGCTTCATCTCTTTATACAAGCATTATTTCCCATCCTATTGAAATTTTTTTTTCTTTTTCTTTTTAGACCGGTCAAGCGCAGTAGCCTATTGAAATTTTAAAAGTCTCTTCGGATATCTGTTTTGGTCTTTCCTTTCTAGTCTGTCTTTATAATGGTCTTTATAATGGCCCTTTCTTCATGGATAATATTCTTGATGTTTTCCCACAATTCATCTGGTTTTGGAATATTGGTGTTTGATGCATCAAATCTATCCTTGGGATGGTATTTGTATTTTGGTTCTTGTGGACTTGTTTTTATTTCCTTCGCTTTCAATTTGAACTTGCATATGAATAATTGATGATTTGATTCACATCTTCCAGCCTGGTTTTCATTGCTGATAATTAGCTTCTGCCTGGATTCTTTCTAAGATATAGTAAGTCTGATTGTGTAGACTATCAGATAAGGACCACATGTAAGTCATTGTTTGTATTTTTTAAAAAAGTATTTGCAATGAGTAAATAATTCATTTTATAAAATTTAATCATTCAATTTCCAGTCTTATTTCTGTCACCAATTCCTTATATTCCAGCTACTAGACCTTCATTGTTCCTAGCTTTTCATTCCAGTCACCAATTACTTACTATTAGTGCATCTTGATTACATATTTAATGAATTTAAAACTGCAAAGGTTGCTAAAAATCTGTTTGTTTTTCCATTTTATGCTTTAGTTGTTTGAATGTATATTTGTTTTCTGGATTTTTTTCTCCTTTTTCTGTAATTTTTAATTTTATACTGGTTTACTTACCAAATTCATAGACATTGTTTTTCACACTAGTCTTTCCCCTTTCCTTTACCTACCCCTCTCTCCACTCATCAAATTGTATGACTTTATGATTAAATCTCCCCTCTCCTGCCCATTCTCATACCTCTGCTCCCCCTCCCCTCCTTGGATCTTTGTACTGGTTCTACAGCAATAGTCTTATACAGTGTTTGTCTTACGAGACTGAGTTAGTTCACTTAACATAATGCTCTTCAGTCCCTCCCAAGTTAGGTAGTAATTTACAAAATTATCGCTTCTGCATACTGCATAGCATTCCATTGTGTGAATGTACCTTAATTTCTCAATCTATTCCATTGTGGTTGGTCATTTAGGCTGTTTCCATGTTTTTGTTATGGTGAATGTTGCTGCCATCTATGAACATTGGCGCACAGGCCTCTGTGCCTCAGTTCTCATTTTCTTGGGGTATATTCCAAACAGTGGAATAGCTTGGTCATATGGAATTTCTATGTTCATCTTTCTGAGGAAATGCCAAACTTCCCTCTAGAGTGGTACCATTTTACAGTCCCAGCAACAATGTATAGAAATTCCCATCTTGCCACATCCTCTCCAACATTTATTACTTGCTGTCTTGTTAAACCTTGCCACTGCTACTGGGATTAGATAGTATTTCATTGTGGTTTTGATATGTATCACTCCCATTTCCAGTTATTTTGAACATTTCTTCATGTGTCTGTTGGCCATCTGAATGTCCTTTCCTGTGATTATGTGTATATTTGAATACCAATTGTATTAACAGATCTTCCTTGTATGTTTATAGATAATATCACCCTCTCACTCTCTGCATTATACTTCAGGATTGACTGAAAATGTTCTCTCTCTCTCACTCTCTTTTTTTTTTAGTTATCTATCCGAGAAGATTTTATTTTATTGGTTCAACTACCTGTATATAGAATGTCTCATTGTTGTTGTTATTAGGTGCGGTAAAATTGTGTATCTCTGTGAGCATCAGACCTGAACCCTGTCCTGCACTATTCTCACACTTTCTGACACATTAGAGACCTTTGCAGCAGTCACGGAGTCAATCCACCTGGTTGAGAGTCTTCCCGTCCTTCTCTGACCTCTCTCTACCTTTTCGAGCATCATGTACCTCTCTAAGGAATGTGAGGCTAAGTTTTATCATCGTTGTCTCCAAAGAGCACTCTGGATGCATTTTCTCTAAGACACATTTTTTTCTTTTGGCAATCCATGGAATGGTCAGCACTCTTCTCCAACATCACAGCTCAAAGGTATCAATTCTTCTTCTGGCATCCTTATTCATTGTCCAGATCTCAGATGCATAGTAAGTGATTGGAAAGACCATGGCCTGAATCAAACATACCTAAGTCCACAAACTGACATCATTACTCTTCAATAATTTGGAGACATTCCTAACTGCAGATTTGCCCAGTGCAAATACTTCACCTAATCTCCTGACTGCTGGTACAAAGGGTATTGATTGTGGGTCCAAGTAAAATAAAGTCATTGGCAGTTTCAATCTTTTCTCTATCATGATATTACCTACACATTCAGTGGTAAGAATTTTTGTTTTCTTGATGTTGAAAACAAATCTTTGTCTTCTTTTTTTCAAATGTTGTTGTCTCTTTTGGCTAGCTCTGGTGGCCTAGTGGCAAGAAGCTGCACTGCAATCCTAGAAGTATGCAGTTCGAATCCACCAGATGCTCTGCTGGAGGAGGAAAAATCTCCTCCTGTACCAGTCAGATCGGATTTGATGGTACACACACAAAAAACAATAAAAAAATAAAAATAAAATAAAATTTTTTAAAATGTTGTCTTTTTTGTTTACCAATTTTTAAAAAAATCTGTTTTCTTATGCAATCCATACTGAAGGCTGTATTCTTTGATCTTCTGCAACAAGTGCTTCATGTCCTCCTCATTCCCAATATAGAATATCTCTGTACTACCCACATTATTTTAATGTAGATAAAAGGGATTTTTTCTTTATTTGTGTGTGTTTTATGCAATCATTCAATTCTTAAAAGAATCATAATTTTTTTCTTTTAAAATTATTTTATATACTGTATTGTGATTTAACAAAAGTTTACAGAAAAGTTGGATTTATTTGCTGTTGCTCATTTTCTTCTCTCTCCAAGTTAACTTTCTTTCTTTTCATTCATGTTTCACATTTTCCTCCCCACTTCTCCCTTTCCCCTCTTCTAGTCCACTTTGCAGTGCACCTCTTGTTCCACATTATTGTCATACAAATAATGCCTAATCATATATTCTTTTTAAACAGTCCTTTCCCTCCCCTGTTCCAATGTGGTGTTATCTGTCCACTTTTCCTGTTCTTTCTCCAACCCCCCATGTCAATCCTGTTCCATAACAGTGGTATTATATAGTATTTGTCCTTTTGTGACTGAGATATTTCATGCAGCATCATTTGCTCCAGGCTCTCCTGTGTTGTGTAATGTTTTATGACTTCATTGTTTTTCAGTGCTACATAGTATTCCATTGTGTGAATGCATCATAGTTTTTCTATCCATTAGTTCCTTGAGGGGCTCTTGGGTTGGTTCCATCTTTTTGCTATTGTGACTAATGCAGGAATAAACATGAGTATGCATACATTCATTTGAGTGGTGACTGTGGTCTCTATGGTGTATTCCCAATAGTGGAATTGCTGGGTCAAATGGTATTTCTATTCCCATTTTTTTATGAGATACTAGACTGCCTTCTGTAGTAGTTGCAATATTTCACACTCCCACTAGCGGTGAATAAGAATTCTATTCTAACCTCAAAACAACTATTAGATATCATCTCACCCCAGTAAGAATAGCAAAATTTAACGGAACAGCAAACATCAAATGCTGGTGAGACTGCAGAGAAACTGGAACCCTTATTCACTGTTGGTGGGAGTGTGAAGTTGTGCAACCACTATGGAAGGCTCTATGGCACTTTCTCAAAAAGTTGCAAATAGAAATACCATTTGACCCAGAAATTCCACTAATGGAAGTATACCCTAAAGAAATCATAACCGCCACCTAAGCAGATATATGCATACCCATGCTTATTGTGACTGTTCACAATAGCAAAGAGTTGGAAACAACCCAAGTGCCCATCAACAAACGAATGGGTAGAGACGCTGTGGTATAGCCACACAATGGAATACTATGCTGCATTGAAAAACAAGAAACCCATGGAATATTGTACAAAATGGGTGACCCTGGAAGACATTATGCTGAGTGAAACATCTCAGTCACAAAAAGACAAATATTGCATAGGGCCACTATTGTAAAGTGGGACTGACAGCAGTGTTGAGGGAAGACAGAGAAAAAGGGGATAAATAATGTACACTGCATTAAAACAGGTGAAGGAGAGAACTGTTTAAAAGGGATATATGATTAGGTATTATTGTCATGACAGGAGTCTAGAATGAAGGCTGCACAGTGGAGTGGACTTGGAGGGAGGGGCTATATAACAATGAAAGAATTTTTCTCTTACTTTTCAAAGAGAAGAGCAAATTTGGGGAGGGGAGGGAGTGAGCAGGGAGAAAAGTGCAACAATGAATGAATGGAAACCCTAAGTCCTTGTAAACGTTCATTAAAATTAATTTTAAAAATTTAAAAAAATAAAGAATTCTAACCTCACCTCAACCTTGCATTTGTTGTTTGCTGTTGTAAATGTTCTTTTTTACTATGATTGTAATACTGTTCTTCCTCAATTTGTCATTCCTGGAACAATAGATCATATTATTGGTTCAAAGTTGCCAATAACAGTCTATGTCAGCTCATTAATGTCTAGAACGTCAATCTTTATGCATTCCATTTCATTTTCATAACTCAATTTTCACAGATTCATGCTTCATACATTCCATATCACAATTTTTAATGCTTTCTCATAGCTATTTCTACTCATTTTTAGTGTCTTCTAATCTGAGAAGCTCTACTTGCAGTACTATATCCTGAAATATTCCTCTGTTATTCACAGGGTTTTCAAAAACCTGAAGAGTCAATACAACTTCTTAGTCTGTAACAATCTGGAAGCTCCACTGAAATCTGTCCACCAATGTGATATATTTTATTGTTTGTTTGTTTGTTTTGTTTTTCTTGTTGTGTACCCTCCAGTCAAATCTGACTGGCACAGGAGGAGATTGCCTCTCCTTCTCCAGCAGAGTATCTGGTGGATTCAAAGAGCATGCCTTTGGGATTGCAGTGAAGGGACATACTTGATATACTTGTGGCATAGCTCCCCAAATCACAGAAACCTGTAAGTCATTCCAGTACAGTAAACTGACAGACAAGTGTTCTGCTCATAAAAGCAAACTATAAACAAGCAAGCATATACATAAGCTATAAAATAAGCAGCAACATGCAAATAATGCCCTCTACACAGCAAATCGACAGATAAGGACTGTACCTGTAAGAGTAAATCATAAACCAGCAAATACACAAATATTGTCAAATAAACACGCACGCTATGTGAAAGATGTGTCAGGGATTGAGCACCAAGCCTAAGGTAGAGTTTCTGCAGGCCTCAGAGGACCCTTGGCTAATCTGCCTGCCTAAAGATGGTGCTTGCCAGACAGGTTGTATTAATTTATTCTCCTGCCAATATAACCTTTGAGAAGCACTGTTGTTGACTTTAGCTGGAACTCTGAAGAAGTCATTTTGCTTTGTGAGAATGTAAAACTTACATAGAATAGAATTATATGGAGAACATTTATGCATAATTAAACAAAACAAAAACACTGAAGTTGAAAGAAGCAATAAAACCTTGGGATAAATTATAATCTAATTTTATTACATATGATAAAATGTTTGGCACAGGATAGAACAGGGTTTAGGGCTGTTGTACATAGGATCACTATGAGTTGCAAACGACTCGAAGGCACATAACAACAACAACATAGAGCATTGCTTATAAAATATAAACTACAAAAGTTTTTAAGGAAGTCTTATAAATGATCTTTAAAGATTTCCAGGTACAAAGAAATTTGAGTGATAAGTAAGAAAAGAAGTAGGAAGTAAATCAGAATGTCTTTCAATTCATTTCTAAGAAAAGGAGGGAAAGAAGAAAAAAGATGAAATGAGAGACTAGAACATAATTAATTAATGCCCAAATGATTCTAACTCATAGTGACCTCACTGAACAGTTTAGATCTGCAAAGACTGGAGAGTTTAGAAGATTCTAAATCTTTACAGAAAAAGCTGCCTCACTTCTCTCCAAGCACTTAAACACCATACCATAAGAGCTTCTAAAGAACAAACAGTATAGAGGTTTAAGAATCCTATGAGAACAAAAACTATATTAGGATAAATGCCTTATGTTCTAGTCTGCATGTGGGGAGATGAACTGAAGTCAACTGCAGACTGCAATTACTGCTTAAACCGAACCTGATATGGGAAAGACAAAACACAGTGGGGGAAGCTGATGGTGGTGCTCAGGGACAACCACCAGAGCCTGTGTCTTCAGAGCCCGTATGTAACCTAAGTGCCTACGGGGCTCGCCTGGGCCTTCATGGCTATCAGATGGGCCTGAGACCCATTGTGCTGGTTGTTAGACATCCAAAGTCCCAGCAAGCCTGCTGCTAACTCCTGAGGGCAAGCATTTCAGAATGTTTCTCCGCCTCCCGTCTCCACCTCTGCTCTGCAACTGTCCATATGGTTCCTTACTCCTATTTCAACAACTCCTTCACTCACACAAAACATTAATGCACTCAGCCCTGCTCAAGATGGCAGGGGTCATACTGAGGGGTTACCACTCTTATACTACAAACCACTTACAGTTACATTTTAAGCTTTCTTATTCCTAAAAATGCCTTCTGATCACTCCCCTCCTGGAGGTTTCTTACTGGTCTTTATCTCATGCAGAGCCCTCATCCCAACAATCTCCTAGCCTACCCCTTCTTCCCAATTCTCTACTTTCTGCAGAGCACCTCACCTGCTCCAAAGAAAAATTACTTGATCTGCAAGTGTGACCTTTTAGCCTTTTTCCCCCCTTAAATTAATAGAATTTTATTACAAGAATCAGATGCACAGGACTTGTCCAGCCTCGTTTCTGTAGTTGGAAAACTCCTAGCCATCACTCATCAGCCTGCTGAACAGTTTCTTTTTGGAGACATATATACCATCCAACAATTTTCGGATAGCTTTGTTTTTAACTGTTGTCACTTGCTCAATTTGATACAAGCTCGATGTCATTTCCTTCAAGAATTAACTCATCTTTCTGGGCTTAAGATACTGAACAAGCAACACCTGGTCTCATTCAAATTCTTCGAATGTATTTTTCACCCAAGAAGTTTTTAATTTTGACCAGAGATCCACTCTGTTGAATCACAACATTGATGGGGAAATGACCATACACAGACCTCATCTTGGAAAAAAGCCCAGCGTAACACCCTTTATCGTGTTCTGTACGTGGCTACAGATGGTGCAAACAGTAGCCAGTTACTTCCTGTTTCCCCACAATTTGTCAACAGGAAGCCTCTTCTTTTTCTTTCCAAGGAGACTGAGCTCTACATTGATGTGATTGCAAGGTTCCCCGTGGGCCTTTCACGATAACTGTGGTCCTTCAGAGTAATGTCGACATTCTCTGCAATGTCAGCAGTCTGGTTGCTGAGAAGATCTTTTAGCCTTTTGAGTTGCTTGAACATTGTGGTTATTGTGCCATCGATCAAACTGCAACTCATATGAACAACACCTATGAACTTTGTCCTATCCTGAGCCAACCTCATCATCGTTGACACGCCTCACCCCATTGCCACAGTCACTATGTCAATCCATCTCATCCAGAGTCTTTCTCTCCTGCACTGTCCCTTCTCCCTTCCAAGAATTGTCTTTCCGCAAGTCTTGGGTCCTCCTGACAATATGCCCAAAGTGTGTGAGATGGAGTTTCAAAATCTCTGCCTCCTGACCCAGCAATTCCACTACTGGGAATATAACCCAAAAAGATCATAATTGACATCCAAGCAGATATATGCACACCCATGTTTATCGCAGCTTTGTTCACAGTAGCAAGGAGCTGGAAACAACCTAAGTGACCACCAACAAACGAATGGACAGAGAAGCTGTGGTATATTCACACAATGGAATACTACACTGCATTGAAATACAATATTATTCAAAATGAGTGACCCTGGAGGACATTATGCTGAGTGAAGTATCTCAGTCACAAAAGGACAAATACTGCATGGTGCCACTACTGTAAAACAGGACTGAACTCGGGGTTGGGGGGGAGACTGAGAAAGTTGGGTTCAATAACATACTGCATTGAAACAGATGAGGGAGAAAGCTGTTTAAAAGGGATATGTGATTAGGTATTTTTGTCATGACAGGTGTCCAGAGTGAAGGCTGCACAGTGGAGTGGACTTGGGGGAAGGGATTGTAAAACAATGAAAGAATTTTTCTTTTACTTTTCCAAGAGGGTATTGTACTATGGGGGAGGGTTGGGAGGGGAGAAAAGTGCAACAGTGAATGAATGGAAACGCCAAGTCTCTGTAAATTTTCACTGAAATTAATAATAATTAAAAAAAAATCTCTGCCTCCAAGGACATTCTTGTTTCTACCCTCTCCATGACAGACCTGTTTGTTCTCTTAGCAGTCCATGGCATGCAAGTTCAATACCCTTCTCCAGTACAAGAGTACAAAAGCATTGATTCTCCTTCTGTCATCCTTAGTTATTGTTCAGCTCTCAGATGGATAGCAAGCAATTGTCTTAGTCTCTAGACTGACCTCATCACTCTTTAGCACTTGGGTAAGTCCTTAACAGCAGATTTTCCCTAGGCAATTTATTTTTTTATTTCCTGCTAGTACCAAAGGTGCTGATTGTGGATCCATGAAAGATTAGATCAATAACAACTTCAATCTTTTCTCCATCTAACATAATGCTGGCCTGGTGGTGAGGATTTTTGTTTTCTTAATGTTGAGATGCAATTAGCATTGAAGGCTATTGTCCTTGACCTTCTGCAGTAAACACTTTAAAATGCTCCTCAGTTTCAACAAGTAAAGTTGTGTCAGCTGTCTAACGAGATTGCTGATGGATCTTCCTTCAATCCTGATGCTACATTCTTCTTCATAAAGTCTAGTCTCCTGAATGATCTGTTAAGCATATAAATTAAAAAGGTATGGAGAAAGGATACAGCCCTGATGCACTGCTTTTTTTATTTTAACTATGCAGTGTTCTCTTCCTCTGGATGTGGTCTGGGTATAGTTTTCACATGAGCACAATAAAGTCTTCTGAGATTCCTATTCTTCTCAATGTTGGTCTCAATTTGCTGTAAGCCAAGTGCCTTTGCATAGTCAATAAAACACAGACATATCTCTGGTATCCTCTGCTTTCAGTGAAGATCCATCTGACATTAGCAATGATATCTCTAGTACTATGATTTCTTCTAAAATATGCCTTCTGAAGGCTCACTTTTCACCTTAGGGGCTTATCATGGTATTTCCTGGAACAGACACAGCTCTTAGCCCAGAAAGATCTAATCACTCTAGTAGCCTAGTGGGTAAGTAGTTGTGAGGACAATCCAAAAGCAGGTGGTTCTAATCCACCAGCTGCTCCACTAGAGAAAGATGGGTAATCTCCTCCCATGTGATTTCCAGCCTCTGAAAGCCCGCTGAAGGTTCACAAGAGAGGGATCCCACTCCAAAGCCCAGAACAACAAACACCACATCACATCTAATCACTGGAAGATACTTAAAAAGATGAGCAAATCCAGCAATCTGCCTTCAGTAGGTAATGGAAAGTCAAAGACATTATATTCATTATCTCAAATTGATATGGTAAAGACTAGGATGCAAGTTTCTTATTTCTTTTTTTTTAAGTTTCTTATTTCTAAATCTGTGTTTCTTTTAATCAAATTTATGTTTACCGCAGGATTATGGCAACTTTTTTGTTCCTAACAGGAGTTACTAAGTTACTTTCAGAGAACCTGTTTTGTTCTCTTATCAAAAGCGGAAACTTTGTACCTTTTGTTTGGGGCAACAGTTTTTAGCAGTAACTGACTTAAAAGAGTTCAAAATTCAGGGAGCTCTGGTGGCCTAGTAGCAAGAAGCTGAACTGCAATACCAGAGGTATGTGGTTCAAATCCACCAGATGCTCTGCTGGAGAAGGAGGGGCAATCTCCTCCTGTACCAGTCAGATCCAATTTGACGGTACACACACAAAGAAATAATAAAATTGGGGTCGGGGAGGGGATTGTGTACAAATGAAGGAGTTTGTCTTTTGCTTTTCAAGGAGAGGAGCGAACTCGGGGTGGGGTGGGTGGGGAGAAAAGTGCAACACTGAATGGAATTCCAAAATCTCTGTAGATGTTCATTGAAATTAATAATAATAATAAATTAAAAAAATTTTAAAAAGAGTTCCAAATTCTTTATATATATAATTTTAGTAATTTTCTTATTTGACAAAGTAAATACATAGAAAGAAAAGAGTACTAGAGGAATGTCTGTGTTTCATGACTATGTAAAGGCATTTGACTATGTTGATCACAACAAATTGTGGTTAACCTTCAGGAGAATGGGAATCCCAGAACACTTGATTGTGCTTCTGTGAAAACTATACTTGGATCTTGAAGCAGTCCTCAGAACAGAGCAGGGAAACAATGCATGGTTCAAAATCAGGAAAGGAGTGTGTCAGGTATGCATCCTATCTCCATACCTTTTCAATCTATATGCAGAACAGATAATCCAAGAGACTGGGCTCTTTGAGGAGAAATGTGGCTTCAGGATTGGAGAAAGACTAATAAGTTAAGCAGATGACACAACTTTGCTTGCTGAAACTGAGGACAACCTGAAGCGCTTGCTGCAGAAAGTCAAGGATTATAGTCTTGAATATTGATTGAAACTCAACATCAAGAAAACAAAGATTCTCACCACTGGGCCAACCGGCAGCATCATGATGGATGGTGAAGAGACTGAGACTGTTAACAGCTTCAGTTTGGTTGGCCTCACAATCAACACTCTTGGCACTAGCAGTCAGGAAATCAAAAGACAAATAGCATTGGGAAAATCTGCTGTCAGAGACCTCTCCAGAGGATGGGAAAGCAATGATGTTAGTCTAGAGAATAAGGTGTACCTAATCCAGATCATGGTCTTCACAATTAATTACTTGCTATGCTTTAGACAAATAGACAATAACTGAGAATGACAGAAGAAGCAGCGAAGCCTTTGAGTTGTGATCCTGGAGAAGAGTCATGAACATACCATGGACTGCCAAGAAAACAATTACGTCTGTCTTGGAGAGGATGAAATCAAGTTTCTCCTTGGAGCCTGAGATTTTGAAACTCCATCTCACATACTTTGGGCACATGGCCAGGAGAGACTGGTCCTTGTAAAAGGACATCATTCTTAGAAGGATGGAGGGAGAAGAAGACCCCAGGTGAGATGGATTGATACAGTAACTGGGGCAATGGGGGTTGGTGTGTCAGAATCAGTGAAACTGGCTCAGAATAGGGCAGGCTTCAGAGCTGCTGTACCTAGGGTCGCCATGGGTTTCAGGCAATTTGATGGCACATAACAACAACTATATATATGTATCTGTTGTTGTTGTTAAGTGCCGTCGAGTCAGAGGCGACTCATAGCGACCCTATGAACAAAAGTCTTGGAAGTCTTGGGCACTGGTATAACTTTCATCCTTTCTCTAGGTTCATAGGGTTTCCAGAGGCAAGGTATTCCAGAGGTAAGCTATTATGGAAGTGGATACCACTCCTGCACTGTCCACCATGGGTAACCATTATCGCATTTGACTCATCAGTGTCACAGGGTTTGGCTTCACAGCAACCACGAGTTACCTCTGTACAGCAAATAGACATACCGGGGTTATACGACCTAGAAAAATGTTTCACCAAAAACAAGTAAAGGCAGGTCTGAGGGCTGCGGATTAGAGCCACCCACCTTTGGCTTGGGAGCATGACTTTCTGTCTGCTAGGCCAACTGATCTCTCTCTATACTGTCATTGTTTTCATTGCTGTTGTTGCTATTGTTGTTGTTAAGTGCTGTCAAGTCAGAGCCGACTCATAGTGACCCTATAAACGAAAGACCTGGGCACCGGTATAACTTTCGTCCTTTCTCTAGGTTCATAGGGTTTCCAGAGGCAAGCTATTTTGGAAGCAGATGTCACTCCTGCTTCCAAGCTTGTTTTAATCTGGGAGCTCCACCAAACACTGTCCACCATGGGTAACCATTTTTGCATTTGACACACCAGTGTCACAGTGGTCAGCTTCACAGCAAACCCGAGTTACCTCTGTATAGCAAGTGGACAGACAGGGTTATAAGACCTAGAAAAATGTTTCACCAAAAACAAGTAAAGGCAGGCCTGAGGGACCTAAAGGATTTTAAGCCATCCCCTAGGGCAGGCTCCACCCTTTATTTACCCTTACTCTAAGACCCAGGACCACCCACTCACTTTAGAAGGGCAAAAAGAACAGTGACACACAAGGAAAAGGACCCCAGGAACTTCCCTTGCCTGACTGCCACCAAGAGGAGCCGCCATCGAGATGCCAGCCATCCCTCCGGTTACCCAGCCAACTTCCAGAGTGGAGGAAGCCTCAGGAAGGATTTTAAGCTCCTCCCCCCAGCAGCCTCCAACCTTTATTTACCCTTACTCTAAGGCCCTTACTCTAAGGTTGTGGAGGAAATAAAAAGAACAAAACAGCCCACACCTGACCTTCAACCAAAACAAGAGGAACTCACTTCTCACTTTTCACAATCCAAAGGGCTTCACATATGAGCCTCCAAAGGAAAACACAAATATATATATAAAATGTTGTTATTGTTGTTATGTGCCGTCGATTCGTTTTCGACTCATAGCGACCCTATGCACAACAGCCCTAAACCCTGCTCTATCCTGCGCCAACCGCACTGCCTCTGACACACCCATCCCGATTACCCCAGTC
>NW_006399781.1:10444780-10449276 GCF_000299155.1 Elephantulus edwardii | reverse complement strand
TAATTTCCTGGCTGCTGGTGCCAAGACTGTTGACTATGGAGCCAAGCAAACTAAAGCTGTGTACAATCTCAATCTCTTCACCATCCATCCTGATGCTGCACATCCCAAAGAAGGGTGACCCAACAGAGTGTGGAAACTATAGAACAATCTCATTGATTTCACATGCAAGCAAGATTCTACTGAAGATTATCCTAAAACGACTGGAACAATACATCAGCAGAGAACTGCCAGAAGTCCAGGCTGGGTTTAGAAGGGGTCGTGGTACTAGGGATATTGTAGCTATTGTTAGATGGATCCCACCCATTTTGTATAACATTGCATGAGTTCCTTGTTTTTCAATGCAGGGTAGTATTCCATTGTGTGAATATACCAGTTTCTCTATCCATTCATTTGTTGATGGGCACTTGGGTTGTTTCCAGCTTTTTGCTACTGTGAACAAAGCAGCAATAAACATAAGTGTACATATATCTGCTTGGGTGGCGGTTATGGTTTCTTTAGGGTAAATTCCCAGTAGTGGAATTGCTGGGTCAAACGATATTTCTATTTCCAGCTTTTTGAGAAAGCGCCATACCGCCACCAACAGTGAATAAGGGCTTCAGTTTCTCCACAACCTTGCCAGCATTTGTTGCTTGCTGTTCTGTTAAATTTTGCTATTCTTACTGGGGTGAGATGATATCTCATAGTTGTTGATTTGCATTTCCCTTAGGGGTAGG
Source organism: Elephantulus edwardii (assembly GCF_000299155.1). Taxonomy (NCBI): domain Eukaryota; kingdom Metazoa; phylum Chordata; class Mammalia; order Macroscelidea; family Macroscelididae; genus Elephantulus; species Elephantulus edwardii. The sequence continues at coordinate 10,448,563 of NW_006399781.1, read as the reverse complement.
GATTTTGAACATTTAATAATTTTTTACATAGATAATTTTTTTAAAGCAAGGGTACCTAGAATGTAGACATGAATACCAGTTTTATAAATTTATTCTAAAATCTACTCATGTGAATGATGCAAATGGTGATTAATTTTTTCAATTAAGTTGTACTGTTATTTAACCAAAGTTCATCAAAGATAAAATCACATTCCTTGCATGTATTTTTATTTTAAAAAATCATTGTTGTGTGCCTTTGATTTGGAACTGACTCTCCAGTAGTTTTCGGAGTCAGTAAATCACATGGAAGGGGACTGCCAATCTCAATTAGTTTTTAAGATCTGGAAAAGAATATCTAAAAAACTTATAGCCAAGTGTGGCAATGATCTTAAATCAAATTACTGAGGAAATGTCATTATTTTTTTAAATATGTTTTATATTGGTTTGCTTGCAAGTTCATATACATTGTATTTCACACTACCCTTATTTGCACTGTGTTTCAATCATTCCCATTCATTATGTTTAATAAAATTAATAACCATTGAACTATGCCCACCATTAACCTACTTTTCCAGAGGAAAATGTCATCTTCTGAAAGATATTGATGACTATAGCAATCTCATGAAAACATAACTTCTCTGAAGATTATGCAATTGAATGAAATAGTAACATTGTCATCCATAGCTCCACTTTCCTTTTCTTAGGAGAGCTGTGACAATCAGTAAGATCATTTCTCTGAATGGCTTTCAACAAGATGTCTCACCATTGTATTGTATCTTATACCAGATACATACTGCTCTCATGTTTCTTTCCTATCAACATTTCCAGAAAATGTTGACAATGCTAAACTTCCAGAAAGAAAACATTACAGAATAGGCTTGAGTTTCATTTAAAATCGCGTCAAAAGTCCAGGTCTTTTATTTGGCAAAGTAAATAAATTAGCAGCCCTAGTTTCAAGACAACAGCTTTGTTTCTTTCTGCTCTTTCCTCTTCAATTCTTTGGTTCTTGTTGGGGCGGGGTGGGGGGAGAGTGGAAACCAATTGGATATCAATATAACAAATGTTACCAAACACCTTCTCAGTGCCTTCCACAGAAGTTTCAAAATAAGACAAACACTTCACAGTGTCCAGTAAGCCGGCCTTGAGCAGACTGAACAACCCCGACCACAGCTATCGCCTTCCCTGCATTGCTGGCTCTGTCTAGCTCAAGCACTTGGCCTTCCCAGGCCTAATCACATCTTGCCCTGAATCTGACTGTATTACTCTAGTAGTCTCATTTCACTTTGCTGTGACCAGATCACAATAAGAGTTGTTTCATTTTAGGCATCACCCAACTTTAAGCAAAAAGTGGGTGATGAGAGTCATGAAGTGTTAACTCTAGCTCATAGGGGGAAAATTGAGAAAGTAGGGGGAGAGTTGGGAGGCCAAGCTGAGATTTCTGTAGATGAGACTGTTATATACAGTTTCATAAAGCATTACGAAGATTAGTGTATCACTTTACCTTCCCAGACCTCAGATTCTTCCACAGCATAAACTGGGAGGAAAGGGGGTGGTGGTCTTGAAAATTTCTTTTAGCTCTAAATAGTTTTATTGTTGTTGTGTGTGGCTGAGTCAGAAGCAACCCATAGCTGACCTCCAGTGGATTTTCAGAGGCAGATTAATCAGACAGGAGGAGATTGCCCATTCTTCTCCAGCAGAGCATTGGTGGATTTGAACTATGTGCCTTTGGGATTGTTGTGCAGGTTATTAAGACTAGACCACCAGGGAAATATGTTATCCCAAGTCAAGGAAAAGGTTTCCTCCATTCAACAAGTCTTCCAATAACAAGAAGTTTAAGGAGTTTGTAGGAACTCCACTGGAATGAGGAGAGATGGAAAGAGTTGTGGTAGCCATTTCTCAGGAAGCCTGCGGCAGGATCTCCTGGATCCATTAGGTAGATGGACCAAATTACTGCTAAAAACTTTTATAATGTTACATATAAACATCTCCTTTTCTAGGTGGTTGCCAGTTAAGTAGCTCCCACTGTTGTTGTTGTTAAGTGCCATCGAGTTGCTTGTGACTCAGAGTGACCCTATCTACAGCAGCCCTAAACCCTGCCCTATCCTTTGACAATTTTATTGTCTCTAAAGCACCTATCCCTATTACCACAGTGATGGAATCATTCCATCTCACCGAGGGTCTTCCTCTCCTGCACTGTCTGTCTCTCACCCTCCCAAGCATGACATCCCTCTCCAAGAACTGATTCCGCCTTGCTACATGTCCAAAGTACGTCAGATGGAGTTTCAGAATCCTTGCCTCCAAGGAGGAGCCTGGCTTCACCCTCTCCAGGATGAAATTGTTTGTTCTCCTAGCAGTCCACAGTATATTCAATACTCTTCTCCTACACCACAGCTCAAAGGCATCAGAGATACTAAAATTCTCCAAGTCAAGAATCTCAGCAGAAGCTCAACAGTCCCTTTCATACGAGAGGAGATTGCTCATCCTTCTACCCCAGAGCAGCTGGTGGATTCGAACCGCATGCCTTTGATATTGCAGTGCAGCTTCTTGCCATTAGGCCACCAGTGCTCCCTAACAGTCAACTATCAATTACATGTACCAAGAACTTGACACAGCTTTTCTAACTCTCACGACATTTCATATTGTTGTTATTTTTTATTATTATTAAATTTTATTAGTTTTAATGAACATTTACAGGGATTTTGGGCTTCCATTCTTTCACTGCTGCACCATTCTCTCTACCCTCCTCCCCAGTTTGTTCTTCTTCCCCACCATCCGAATGTCTGTTTTAATTGTCCAATTGCCACAGTGCTTTCAAAGCCAGTTCTGATTAATCTCCTTTGTCAGTGTGTCCTTTGCCATTCCCTATCACTCCTCCCTGAGAGAGACTTCACCCTGAGTCATAAGGAAAAGGGGATGGCGTATTCTCTTAACTACTTCCTGCTGAAAAGGGACGCTGTGGGTTTCAGGGTGAAGATCTTCTCTCACTACTCTAAAGGGCCCCTTTGGCAGTAGGAAACACATAGACTATTATAGAGATTGATTTTGGAATTTAGATGCACTCTTATTGATTGTGCTTGGCCGTACATGTTCATATCCTTGAAGATGTATCATGGGGGTGTTGCAACCTAGAAGACACAAATTTGACTAACAAGTTATAAGTACATGAGTCAAAAATTATGGAAAAGTAAAAGAAAGGATTCTTTCATTGTTTTACAAACCCTCCCCCAGGTCCCCTCCACCATGTAGCCCTCATATTGTTGTTACTATTGATAGGTGCCTCACAGTTAAGTACGGCTCATAATGACTCTATGAACAACTGTCCTAACCCATGACATCCTCACAATTTATAACACACTCAAGCCTCAAGCCTATTCCTGCAGTCACTGTGTTAACCCACCTGGTTGAGGGTCTTCCTCTCCTTTTCCAACCCTCCATCTTCTCAAACACGGTGTCCCTCTCCAGGGAATAACCTCTCCCAGAAACATGCCCAAAGTATGTGAGATGAAGCTCCATCATCTTTGCCTCCAAGGAGAACTCTAAGCTTTACATTCTCTAAGACATATCCATTTGTTCTTTTGGCAGTCCATGGGATCTTCATCACTCTTCTCCAAAACCACAGTTCAAAGGTATCAGTTCTTCTTCTTTAGTCATCCTTAGTCACTGTCCAGCTCTCAGATACATAGCCAGTGACATAAAAGATCATGGCTTCAGGCGCTGGCTGAAAATCGCCTGTGACTTCATCCATAGCCACTGGTGAGAGTCAGCGCCCAGAGCCATCAGGGGCTTTAAGCTCATTGCCCACTG
>NW_006399781.1:10430825-10444160 GCF_000299155.1 Elephantulus edwardii | reverse complement strand
TGGTTTAATTACTATTGGAAAATGCTTGTCATTCCTCTGTAGCATCTGGTCCCCACTGGACCCTCATCATTTCCTTCACCTGCTCCCCCCACCGACCAAACTGTGCAGCTCTGCAACTGCATCCTGGACCATCCTCACCCTTCTGCCCCCAACCCTCACCTCCTTGTACCCCCATTATGTTTTTCCCAATAAAAAAAATATTAAAAAAGAAAGAAAGAAAAGAAAAAAAAAAAGATCATGGCTTGAATCAGGTGGTGTCCTCAAACTGACATCATTGCTGCTCCTCAATAATTTGGAGAGGTCCCTGACTACAGACTTTCCCAGTGCAATATGTCTGCTGCTTTCCTGACTGCTGGTACCGAGAGTATTGATTGTGGATCCAAGTAAGACAAAGTCACAATTCCATGAAATAGGTATTATTTTCCTTTCAGGGAATTGATGTTCAGAGAGGCTAAATAGCTTTAGCAAAGCCACAAAGCTATATACGTGGGTTTTGTGGTTTTTTTTTTTTGTCTCAGAGGAACTGTGCACAATGGGAGATGGCAAAGAACACAGAGTATATGGATAGGAAGCAGGGAAATCAAACGCAGGATAAATTAGAAACCATCATCTAGAGACTAGATTTCTAAGGCCTTTGGGGAAGGAGGATATGCTGATTGATAAAGCAAGTTTGAGAGGTCACTACAGTTCAATGGGCATGCTACTTTAAAACAAAAGACTCCAGATATTTTTGCTGATATGACTTTAGCACATAGTGCCTTTAATACTCTTCAAGGACTATAACAAAGAAGCCATTCATTTTGGGAATGAAATTACTTGGCATTTCTTAAGCTGAAGGAACTAAAGAGCAAATTCAAGCCTCAAGTTGCAATACTTAAGGATGTTGAAGGCAAAAGGTTGAATGATCCAGGAAGCATCAAAAGAAGACAGAAGGACAACACAGAGACACTATACCAAAAAAGAGTTGGCTAACACAGAAGAATTTCATGAAACAACATATGATCAAGAAGCAATGGTGATGAAGAAGGAAGTTCAAGCTACTCTGAAGGAATTGGCAAAAATAAGCCCTCAGGAATTGATGGAATACCAACTGACATATTTCAACAAACAGATGCTGCCTTGAATATGCTCATCAGGTTATGTCAAGAAATCTGGAGGACAACAACATGGGAATTGATTGGAAGGGATCTGTATTTATTCCCATTCCAAAAAAAGGTGACCCAACAGAGTGTGGGGATATCACTAATATCACACCCAAGCAAGATTCTGCTGAAGATTGTTCAGAGATGACAGGAAACAGCAAAGAACAGATGTGCAGGCTAGGTTTAGAAGAGGCCGTGGCACTAGGGACATTTTGGCTGAAAGGAGAGAGTACCAAAGGAATGTCTATCTGTGCTTCATTGACTATGCATTTGACTGTGTGGATCACAACAAGCTGTGGCTAACCTTGAGGAAAATGGGAATCCCAGAACACTTGACAGGGTTCATACAAAACCTATTCTTGGACCAAGAAGAAGTCCTCAGAACACAGCAGGGAAACATTGCATGCTTCAGGATCAAGAAAAGGTGCACAAGGGATGCATCTTATCTCCACACCTTTTCAACTATATGCAGAACAGATCATTCAAGAGGCTGGACTTTATGAGGAGGAACGTGGCATCAGGATGGGAGGAAGACTCCTCAACATCTACATTATGCAGATGACACAATCTTGCTTGCTGAAACTGAGGACATGAGGCTTTTTTCTGCAGAAGGTCAAAGTCTGTAGTCTTCAATATGGACTGAAGCTCAATGTTAAGAAAACAAAGATTCTCACCACTGGGCTAACTGGCAGCTTCATGATAGATGGAGAAGAGATTGAGATTGTTGATAACTTCATCTTACTTGATTCCACAATTAGCAATCAACACTCTTGGCACCAGTAGCCAGGAAATAAGAAAATGAATTATACTTGGGAAGTCTGCTACCAAGGCCTCTTTAGAGTACTAAAGAGCAACAGTGTCAGTTTGGAGACTAAGGTGCACCTGATCCAGTTCATGGTTTTTGCAATTACTCACTATGTATCTGAGAGCTGGACAATAACTAAGGGTGATAGAAGAATTGATGTCTTTGAGTTGTGGTGCTGGAGAAGAGTCTTGAACATATCATGGACTGCCAGGAGAACAAAAAGTTCTGTCCTGGAGAGAGTGAAACCAGGTGGCTACCTGGAAGCAAGGATGTTGAAACTTCATCTCACATATTTTGAGAACATGTCCAGGTGGGACTAATCCTTGGAGAAAAGCATCATGCTTAGAAAGATGGAAGGATAGCACAGGAGAGGAAGAACCAAGATGAGATGGAGTGACTCAGTGATATTGACTCAGTGATTGGGGAAATGGGATTTAGGTGTGTCAGAGATGATGTGATTGGCTCAGGATAAGGCAGGGTTCAGAGCTAATGTACATAGGGTTGCTATGAATTGCAGGTGACTCAATGACACATAATAACAACAACAACACCCACCAGACCAGTAGGATATCTTAACATCCCTTGCAATTTAAAAATCACAAAGGGAAGGTACATCATCAATTCCATAATCTAACATTCACATTTAAACCTTTCAATGTAAACTCAAGTGCCCTCTCTATTCCCATTTCAAAATATGATTATAAATGATTCTACAATATCTTTTCAAGTATAATCTGTGAATAGCCTGACAGGATGACTCAGATGTCTATGTCTCACCAAATCTATAGAACTGATGTCAAGAATGGGACACTTGTTTATCAATCCCCCTGCCCCCACCCCTGTAACTCTTTTATTTAATTTTCTTCTTATTTTTTTGTGAATGTTTACACAGATTAGGCTTCCATTTACAACTTTCTGTATCTACTATTCCACTACTCATTTGTCAGTTTGCCACTATGTAGGGGCTTGTATGTTGCTGTGATACTGGAAGCTTTGTCATCAGGATTTGAAATACCAACAGGGTCACTGTGGTGGACAGATGTCTGCAGCACTACTGGACCAAGACAGGCAGCAGGACTGACCATCCACTTCTGAAAGAGCCGGTCTTCTAAAGTCCTATGAATTACAGAAAAAAAAATTATCAGATACAGTGCTGAAAGAAGAGCCCATCAGGTTGGAAGACACTTAAAATGCTTCCTCCAAGTACATCTATCTTAATGATGTGGATTGAGTAAGGCTTCACCCAATAAAGGACTTTCATTTACTAATGTGTCAAGACCAAGCATTAGAAGGAACAGTTGTAAACATCCATTATTAATTGGTAACAGAATGTACAGAGTATGAAATCTAGGAAAATGAGAAGCTGTCAAAAATTAAATAGAATGCATAGAAATCAACACCCTAGACATTAGTGAACTGAGATGGACTGGTATTTGCTAGTCTGAATTAGGCAGTCATATGCTCTATTATGTGAGGAATGATAAACTGAAGAGGAAAGTTGTCATATTCATAATAAAAAAGAACATTTCCAGATCTACTTGGAAATACAAAGCTGTGAGTTATAGGATACTATACACACATACAAGGAAGACAAGTTAGCACAATCACTAATATTACCCAAACATACCCACCAACCAATAAAGCCAGAGATGAAAATTTTTAAAAATGAAGTATTCCTATCAACTTTTGTGCTCACCAGTTTGTACTAAGAAATTTGGAAGAACAGTTATCTGGACCGCTGAATGGAAGAGATCCATATTTGCTACCATTCCCAAGAAAGATGATCTAACAGAATGTGGTAATTATTGAAACAATACCATTAATATCACCTACAAGCAAAATATTGCTGAATATCATCCCAAAACAGAACAGTACATTGACAGAAAACTGTCAGAACTTCAAGCCGGGTTTAGAAGAGTTTGTGGCACCAGGGATATAATTTCTAATGTCAGATGAATCCTTCCTGAAAGCAGAGAATACCAGAAGAATGCCTCTTTATGCTTTATTTATTATGCAAAGACATTTGACTGTATAGATCATAACAAATTATGGCTAACATTGACAAAGGAAATCCCAAAACACTTAATTGTGTTCTTGCAAAATCTATACCTAGATCAAGAAGCTGTTGTGTGAATAGAGCAAAGGAACACAATATGTTTTAGAATCAGTAAGGGTGTGCATCAGAGTTGTATCCTCTCTTCATACCTATTAAATCTGTATGCTGAGCAAATAATTTCAGAAGATTAACTCTATGAAGAAGAATGTGATATCAGGATTGGAGAAAGAGCCATCAGCAATCTGTATCATGCACATGTCACAACCTTGCTTCCTGAAAGTGAGACAGACTTGAAGAGTTTGCTGCAGAAAATCAAAGACTATAGTCTTCAATATGGATTACATCTCAACATCAAGAAAACAAAAATGTTTACCAGTAGACAGATAAATAACATCATGATAAATAAAGAGTGAAAGCATCAATGACTTCATCTTACTTGTATCCACAGTCAACATAAAGTTGCCATGAGTTGTATTTGACTCAACAGTACCTAATGATAACATCAACCTTTAAAAAAATTGTGTTTCATTCATATACATTTTTTAACAACATCAACTTCTACAGTCTGAACATGAAATTGAGATATATTAGTAATAACTGCTAAGCTAAATACAAACGTTGGAAATAAAAAAGAATTTGGTAGCTGTAAAATGTAGCCTAGAGACAGAAATTACAGAAATGAGCCTAGAGATCAGGGGTAGAATTTTATACAATGAATGATTCATCCTTTACAAATGCTTCCTCTAAGAACATAAACAACTATAAACATGGAGACTATCCACATGCACTTCACCTGATGAACTACACTGGAATAAAACTGACTACATCTGTAAAAAGATTTGAGGGATGGTGTATCAATAAATGGAAGGTCTCCCTTAAGACATATGATAGATTATGGAAAAAAAATGTAAAATACTCAACTTTTTTCTCCTCTTTTTGAACTTTGTATTTTACTGCATGTTCCCTTTGGTTTTAAATCAATAAAGAGTTAATTGTCCACACACACAAAAATAGTTGAGGGAGAAGTTCAACATCAGCAGTCAAAACACAGACAAGGGCTCACTGTGGAATAGACCATCAGTTACTCATGTGCAAGTGCAAACTGAAGCTGATGAAAATTTAAACAATTCAGGAGAGGCAAAATATGACTTTGAGCTCAAAACCATAAAGTTCATAAGAGATAAACTAAGACCAAGCTTAGAAGGCCTAATCTACAGTATAAAGAGACTGCTAAATATCACCAGAAATGCACAACCTGTAGCGGATAAAATTGATGAATGAAACTTTCTAAGATTAAATCCCTGGACGCATCAAAACCTTTTTTACAACAGGGTGAAAAGAAAACCTACTGACTGGGAACAAACACTTGGAAATACCATCTCAAACAAGGGTCTCATAACAAAACTTTGTGGAATACTCCTGGGTCTCCAAAAGAAAAAGACTGATAACTCAATTACAAAATGTGCAAAAGACATGGAAAGACTTTTCATAGAGGAAGATATTCAGATGGCCAACAGACACATGAAGAAATGCTCAAAATCACAGGCAATAAGAGAGATGCAAATAAAAACCACAATGAGTTACCATCTCACTGCAGTAGAAGTGGCAAAGTTTAACAAGACAATAAGTAATAAATGTTAGGATGTGGCAAGATAGGAACTCTTATACATTGTTTGGGGGTTATAAAATGTTACAACCTCAGATCTGATTTGACGGTACACACACACACACACACACACACACACACACACATAAATAATAAAATAAAATTTTTTTTTAAAGTTACAACCACTCTGGAAGGCAGTTTGGCATTATCTCAAAACGCTGAACATAGAAATTCCATATGACCCAGCTATTCCACTGCTTGGAATATATCTCAACAAAACAAGAACTGAGGGACAAATGGAGGCTTGTACACCAAGGGTCATATCAGCATTACTCACCATCACAAGAACCTGGAAACAGCCCAGATGTCCAACCACAATCAAATGGATTGAGAAATTATAATATATTCATACAATGGAATATGACCCAGCACGCAGGAGCAATGATTTTGTTAATTACTACCTAACTTGGGAGGGACTGGAGAGCATTATGCTGAGTAAACTCAGTCCCATAAGGACAAATACTGTATAAAACATTACTGTAGAATGAGTACAAAGATCCAAGGGGGGGAGGGTGGTAGCAGAGGGGTGAGGATGGGTGTGGTTGAGGGATGGTTAATCATAGCACAATTTGAGGAGGGGGTGAAGGAAATGGGAAAGATCTGGTGTGAAAAACAATGTATTCAAACTTTGTAAATATATCAGTATAAAATAAAATAAAAATATGACGTTGAGTGTATCCCACCTAAATATAAAAAATTATCTCAAGAATAAATCTGATACTCTGAACACTGTTGTTGTTATGTGCTGTCGAGTCGTTTGCGACTCATAGCGACCCTATGTACAACAGCCCTAAACCCTGCTCTATCCTGTGCCAATCACATGGCTTCTGACACACCCATCCCGATTACCCCAGTCACTGAATTAATCCACCTCATAGAGGGTCTTCCCCTCCTGTGCTGTCCCTCTACCCTCCCAAGGATGATGTCCTTCTCCAAGGACCTGTCTCTCCTTACAACATGTCCAAAGTATGTCAGACGAAGCCCCAGAATCCTTGCCTCCAAGGAGTAGCCTGGTTTAACCCTCTCCAGGATGAATCTGTTTGTTTTCTTGGCAGTCCAGGGTACATTCAATACTTTTCTCCAGCACCACAGCTCTAAGGCATCAATTCTCCTTCTATATTCCCTAGTCATTGTCTAACTCTCTGATGCATAACAAGTGATTGCAAAGACCATGGCCTGTATCAGGTGCACCTTAGTCTCCAGAGAGACACCGTTGCTCTTGAGTACATTAGAGAGGTCCCTAACAGCAGACTTTCCCATCACGATACGTCTTTTGATTTCCTGGCTGTTGGTGCCAAGAGTGTTGACCATGGAGCCAAGCAAACTGAAGCTGTGAACAATCTCAACTCTTCACCATCCATCCTGATGCTACCAATTGGTCCAGTGGTGAGAATCTTTGTCTTCTTGACATTGAGCCTCAGTCCATACTGAAGGCTGTAGTCCTTGACCCTCTGCAGCAACTGCATGACTAGCGACTGAAAATCAGATGAGTTGTGGGATGATATAAAGGACATTATCCACAAAGAAAGTAAAAGGTCATTTAAAAGGCAATAAAACAAAGTAAAGACCAAAATAGATGTCAGAATAGACACTGAAAATTGCACTAGACTGTAAAGAAGAAAACCAAAGAGGATACGCCTGAATAAGAGAGATGAACAGATTTCAAAGGACAGCAAAGACAATAAAGTTGAGCATTACAGCCAAATGTACAGAGAAAAACCAAAAGAGAAGAGCACTCTTGGTAATTCTCAAGATGAAAGAACCAATGCACAAATGTAAGCCTCCAGATACAATACTGATTCTATGGGCAAAATCTTGAATTTTGACGCAGGAAGCATAAAAAAAGATAAAGGGAATGTACAGAGTCACTGTGTAAAAACTAATTGATCAATGCTGAACCACTTTAGGAAGAAGTGTTTAACAAAGAGCAATGATACTGAAGGAAGAAATCCAAGCTACTCTGAAGCCACTGGCAAGAAAGGAGAACCCAGGAGCTGATGGAATTCCAAGTGAGGTGTTTAAGCAAGCACATGAAGCCCTGGATGTGCTCACCAGCCTATGCCAAGAAATGTAGAGGACACCTGGCCAACTGACTAGAAGAGATCCATATTGATTTCCATCCCCCCAAAAGGTGATATAACAGAATGTGGAAATTATCAAACAACGCCAATAAAATCACATGCAAATAGAAAAATCTTGCTGATGATTCTTTTATAAGGCTGAAACAATACAATAACAAAACTCCCAGAAAATCAAGCAGATTCAGAAGAGTCTATGAAATGAGGAATATCACTACTAATGTCAGATGGGATTGGCTGAAAGCTGAAAATACTAGAAGAATGTCTATTTGGGCATTTGATGGTGTGGATCATAATAAATTATGGCCACCACCAAGAAAAACAGGAATTCCAGGACACTTAATTGTGCTCATGTGAAGCCTACACCTAGACCAAGAGGCTGTGGTGTGAACAGAGCCGAGGAATACTGCATGTCTTAAATTGGGACAGGTGTACTTCAGGGTAGTATCCTTTCTCTATACCTATTCAATATGTATCCTGAGCAAATTACCCAAGAACCTGGACTTTATGACGTTTGAGAAACTGGACTCTATGAAGAAGAATGTGGCATCAGGATTGAAGTAAGATTCATCAACAACATCCATTATGCAAATGACACAACCTTGCTTGCCAAAAGTGAGAAGGACTTAACAGCTTGCTGGAGAAAATTAATGACTACGGCCTTCAATACGGATTGTATCTCAACATTAAGAAAACAAAAATTCTCACTGCCGAACCAATAGGCAATATTATGAACAATAGAGAAGAGATTGACACTGTCAACAACTTCATCTTATTTGGATCCACAGTCAATACACTTGGTATCAGAAGTCAGGAGATTAGGCGACTTAAAGCACTGGTAACTCTGCAGTCACAGACCCCTTCAAATTATTGAGGACATATGATGTTATTTAGGACTAAGTTTTGCCTTTTTTGGGCTATGTTATTTTTGATCACTTGCTATACAGGTGAGAGCTGGACAGTAAATAAGGATGAAAGAAGAATTGATGCCTTTGAACTATGGTGTTGGAGAAGAGAACTGACTGTCCTATGGACTGCCAAAAGAACAAACATATGTCTTGAAGAAGGTGTAGCCAAAATGCTCTTTGGAGGCAAAGACGATTAAATTTCACCTCACATACTTTGGGCATGTTGCTAGGAAAGGCTAGTCATTGGAGAGGGATATCATGCTTGGGAAGGTGGAGGGAGGTGGAGGGACAGCTAAGGAGAGGAAGACCCTGAGCAAAGTGGATTGACACAGTAACTTGCAGCAATGGGCTCAAGTGTGTCAGAGATTTTGAGGATGGCACAGGATAGAAAAGACTTCAGATCTGTTGTTCATAGGGTTGGTGTCAGATCTGTTGTTCATAGGGTTGGTTTGAGTTGTATTTGACTTGATAGCACCTAATAACTAGTATTTCCTTGCTCTGTTCACACAACAAACCTTCATCTCGGTATATAGGTTTCAAATGAGCACAATTAAGTATTCTGGATTTCCCATTCTTCTCAATATTAGCCATAATTTGCATGATCCACACAACCAAACACTGTCACATAGCAATAAAACCCAAATGTTCTTCTGGTATTCTCTGCTTTCAGCCAAGATCCATCTGATATCACCAATGATATCCCTGGTGCCACGAAGTCGTCTAAACTCAGCTTGAACTTCTTATAGTTCTCTATGGACTTGTTCTAGCTCTTTTTGAACACTCTTCAGCAGTATTTTACTTACAGGTAATATTAATGATATTGTTGTTGTGTACCATTGAGTCAGAATTGACCCATAGCTGACCCTTCAGCAGATTTTTCAGAGGCAGTTAATTACACGGGAGATTTCCCATCCTTCTCGCGTGGAAGCTGGTGGATTTAAACATTGGATTTAAGTTCGGGATTGCAGTGTGCTTTCTTGCCACCAGGCCACTTTTGTTGTTGTTTTGTGTTGTCAAGTTGTTTTCATTCTCATAGTGACTCTGTGTACAAGAGCACTAAACCCTTCTCTATCCTGTGCCAACCTTACTATCTCTGACACACATATCCCCATTACCCCAATCATTGAATCAATCCCTCTCATCTGGAGTCTTCCTCTCTTGTGCTGTCCCTCCACCCTCCCAAGCATGATGTCCCTCTCCAAGGACTGGTTCCTCCTTGTAACATGCCCAAAGTATGTCAGACAGAGCTTCAGAATCCTTTCCTCCAAGGAGCAGCCTGATTTCACCTTCTTCAGGATGAACCTGTTTGTTCTCCTAGGAGTCCATGCTATATTCAATACTATTCTCCAGCACACAGCTCAAAGACAGCAATTCTCTTTCTATCATTCCTAGTCTAGAGACCGTAAATTAATGATATTGTTCAATAATTTCCACATTCTGTTGTATCAACTTTCTTGAGAATGGAAACAAATATGGATCTTTTCCAGTCAGTTGGCCTGGCAGCTGTCCTCCAAATTTTCCAGCATAGACAGGTGAGCATGTCTTACACTGTCAGCTGAAACATGTCATTTGGTATGCCATCGATTCCTGGTGCCTTATTTTTTGCTAATGTCTTTAGTGCAAATTCACCTCCTTCCTTCATTACCATTGGCTCTTGATCATATGGTATTCCCTGAAATAATTCCGAGTCGGCCAGTTCTTTTTTGTGCAGTGATTCAGTGTATTACCTTCATCTTCTTTTTTTAAAAAAAATTAATTTTAATGAAAGTTTACAGACACTTAGGGTTTCCAGTCATTCATTGTAGCACTTATCTCCCTGCCCACCCCTTCCCCCCAATTCACTCTTCTCATTGAAAAGTAAAACTCTTTCACTGTTATGCAGTCCCTCCCCCCAAGTCCACTCCACTGTGCAGCCTTCATTCTGGACTACTGTAATGACAATGATATCCAACCATATGTCCCTTTTAAACAGTTCTCTCCCTCATCTGTTTCAATAAAGTATACATCATTCCTCCCCTCCTTTTCTGTCTTCCCTCAACCCCAATGTCAGTCCCATTTTACAACAGTGGCCCTATGCAATATTTGTCCTTTTGTGACTGAGATATTTCACTCAGCATAATACCCTCCAGGGTCCTCTATTTTGCATAATATTGCATGAGTTCTTTGTTTTTCAACGCTGCATAGTATTCCATTGTGTGAATATACCAGAGCTGCTCTGTCCATTTATTTGTTGATGGGCACTTGGGTTGTTTCCAGCTCCTTGCTATTGTGAACAAAGCCACAATAAACATGGGGGGTGCATATATCTGATTGGCTGGCAGTTATGGTTTCTTTGGGGTATATTCCCAGTAGTGGAATTGCTGGGTCAAATGGTATCTCTATTTGCAATTTTTTTGAGAAAGCGCAATAGTCTTCCACAGTGGTTGCACCATTTTACACTCCCACCAACAGTGAATAAGGGTTCCAGTTTCTCCGCAACCTCACCAGCATTTGATGTTTGCTGTTCTGTTAAATTTTGCTATTGTTACTGTGGTGAGATGATATCTCATAGCTGTTTTGATTTGCGTCTCTCTTAGAGCTAGGGATTTTGAACATTTCTTCATGTGCTTGTGTGCCATCTAAATGTCTTCTTTGGTGAAGTGTCTGTTCATATCCTGTGCCCATTTTTCATTAGGGTTATTTACCTTTTTATTTTTTTAATTTTTATTTTATTTCAATATTTTTTGTGTGTACCATCAAATCAGATCTGACTGGATGTCTGAGGAGACTCTGAGTATTGCACTAGAGCACTGAGAACCCAAAGCGAAGGGAAGAAATCAAGGATTAAGGAGCTGAACAGAAGATTTCAAAGGGCAGAGCAGGAAGACAAAGTATTATAATAAAATACGCAAAGAGCTGGAGTCAGAAAATCAAAGGAGCCAGACTCACTCAGCATTTCTTAATTTCAAGGAACTGAAGAACAAATTCAAACAAATCAAACAAATCAAAGGATGCTTTGGGCAGAATATTAAATGACCCAGGAAGTATTAAGAGAAGACGGAAAGAGTATGGAGAGTCATTGTACCAAAAGGAATTGATGGACACAGAAGAAGTTCATGAAACAACATATGAACCCAGAGCCTGTGGTGATTAAGGAAGAAGTTCAAGCAGCTCTAAAAGAAGTGGCAAAAAACAAGGCCCCAGGAATTGACAGCATACCAATTGATATATGTCAACAACAGATGCTGTCCTAGATGTACTCACTAAGTTGTGCCAAGAAATCTGGAGGACAACCACTTGGACAACTGACTGGAAGAGATCTATATTTGTTCCCATTCCCAAGAAAGGTGATCCGACAGAGTGTGCAAATTATCAAACAGTATCATTAATATCACATGCAAGAAAGATTCTGCTGAAATTATAAAAAAATGACTGGAACAGCACATCAAAAGAGACTGCCAGAAGTGTAGGCTGGGTTTATAAGAGGCCATGGTACTAGGGGTATTATAGCTAATGTTAGATGGATCTTGGCTGAAAGCAGGGATACCAGAGGAATGCCTATCTGTGTTTCATTGACTATGCAAAGCCATTTGACTGTGTGGATCACAACAAACTGTGGCTAACTCTGAGAGGAATGGGAATCCAAGAACACTTGATCGTGCTAATGGGAATGAAACCTATACTTGGCCCAAGAGGCAGTTGTCAGAACAGAGCAAGGAAATACTGCATCGTTCAATATTGAGAAGGGTGTATGCCAGGGATGTGTCCTATCTCCATACCTTTTCAGTCTATATACAGAACAGATTATCTGGGATGCTGTACTCTATGAGGACAAATATGGCATCAGAATTGGAGAAAGACTCAATCAACAATCTGCATTACGTAGATGACACAGCCTGCTTGCTGAAACTGAGGAGGACATGAAGTGCTTGCTGCAGAAGGTCAAGGACTGCAGCCTTCAATAAGGATTAAAGCTCCATATCAAGAAAACAAAGATTCTCACCACTGGGCCAAATGGAAGCATCATTATGGATGGCGAAGAGATTGAGATTGTAAACATCTTTATTTTAGTTTGCTTGGCTCCACAATCAACACTCTTGGCACCAGAAGCCAGGAAATTAAAAGACGTATTGCACTGGGAAAGTCTGCTGCCAGAATACTG
This sequence comes from Elephantulus edwardii, assembly GCF_000299155.1. Taxonomy (NCBI): domain Eukaryota; kingdom Metazoa; phylum Chordata; class Mammalia; order Macroscelidea; family Macroscelididae; genus Elephantulus; species Elephantulus edwardii. The sequence continues at coordinate 10,431,364 of NW_006399781.1, read as the reverse complement.
AAGAGCAGTGATATCAGTCTGGAGACTAAGGTGCACCTGATACAGGTCATGGTCTTTTAAATCACTTGCTATGCATCAGAGTACTGGACAATGCCTAGGGATGATAGAAGGAGAATTGATAGGGAGCTCTGGTGGCCTGGTGGCAAGAAGCTGCACTGCAATCCTATAGGCACACAGTTAGAATCCACCAGATTTGATGAAGAAGGATTTGACAGTACACACACACACACACAAAACAGTAAAATTAAAACAATTTTAAAATTAAAAAAAGGAGAATTGATGCCTTTGAGCTGTGGTGTTGGAGTAGAATACTGAATATTCCATGGACTGCCAAGAGAATGAACAGATTCGTCCTGGAGAGGGGTAAACCAGGCTACTCCTTGAAAGCAAAGATTCTGAGGCTTCATCTGACATACTTTGGACATGTTGCAAGTAGGAACCAGTTCTTGGAGAGGCATGTCATGCTTCAGAGTGTAGGGAAAGACCCTTGGTAAGATAGATTTGATAGAGCAGGGTTTAGTGCTCTTGTATACAGGGTC
>NW_006399781.1:10420595-10427058 GCF_000299155.1 Elephantulus edwardii | reverse complement strand
AAAGCGCCCTACAGCCTTCCACAGTGGTTGCACCATTTTACACTCCCACCAACAGTGAATAAGGGTTCCAGTTTCTCCACAGCCTCACCAGCATTTGTTGCTTGCTGTTCTGTTAAATTTTGCTATTCTGACCGGGGTGAGATGCTATCTCATAGTTGTTTTGAGGCTTGAATTTGATTTTCAATTCTTTCAACTTTAGAAATGTTGAGCAAGTTCTTCCCTTTTTATTTTCAAATTCTAGGTCTCTGCACATTCCATTGTAATACTTTGCTTTTTGTTTAGGTGAGTCGAGTATGACTCTATGAACAAAAGATCTGAACCCAGTCCTGTCCCGCACCATCCTCATACTTCCTGACACACAAGAGCTCATTGCAGCAATCATCATGTCAGCTCACCTGGTGGAGGGTCTTCCTCTCCTTCGTCAACCCTCCACCCTTCCCAACATCATGTCCCTCTCCAAGGAAAAGGACCTCCTAGCAATATGTCCAAAGTATGTGAGACGAAGCCACTCCATTCTTCCCTCCAAAGAGCACTCTGGCTGCACACTCTCCAAGACATATCTGTTTGTTCCCTTGGCTGTCCATGGGATGTTCAGTGTGCTTCTGCAACACCACAGCTTAAAAGCGTCAATTCTTTTTCTGTCATCCTTATTTATTGTCCAGGTCTTGGATGCATAGCTAGTAATCTGAAAGACTATGGCCTGAATCAGACTCACCTTAGTCCTCGAACTGGCATCACTACTCCTCAGTAATTTGGAAAGGTCCCAACCACAGATTTCCCCAGTGCAGTGCATCTCCTTATTTCCTGACTGCTAGTACCAAGGGTGTTAATTGTGGGTCCAAGCAAGATGAAGGTATTTATAGTTTCAATCTCCTCTCCATCCATCCTGATATGGCCTGTTGGTCCAGTGGTAAGAATCTTTGTTTTCCTGATACTGAGATCCACTCCATACTGAAGGCTGCATTCCTTGATCTTCTGCAACAAGTGCTTCAAGTCCTCCTCACTTTCAACAAGTAAGGATGTGACATTTGCATAACACAGGTTATCATTTTTTCTTGATATTTTAATGAAAGTTTACAGAGAACTTGGATTTTCAGTCATTCATTGTTGCACATATTCTTCCCTACTCCCCCAGTTAGCTTTCTACACACACACACACACACACACACACACACGTCCCTTTATGCATATTGCCTACAAAACCTTAAGAAATCACATTACTCTGAGAGAAAATACAGTAATATATTCTATTAAATACAAATAGAAGCATTTTAACATTTGGGTTTTTTTTAAAATTTTATTATATTATTTTTGTGTATGTGCCTTCAAATCAGATCTGACTGGTACAGAAAGAGGTTCCCTTTCTTCTCTAGCAGAGCATCTGGTGGCTTTGAACCACTTGTCTCAGGGATTGCAGTTCAGCTTCCTGCCACTAAGCCACCAAGGCCCTCCTTAAATTTTATTTTATTCATTCTAATGAAGATTTACAGAGATTTTGGATTTCCATTCATTCATTGTTGCACTTTTCTCCCTGCCTAGCCTCAGTTAGCTTTTTTCTCTCTTTTTAAAATCCTTTCATTTTTGTATAAGTCCCCAGTCTACTTTAGTATGCAGCTCTTATTCTGGACTGTTATCATGCAAATAATACCTAATCATATTTTCCATTTAAGCAGTTCTTTCCCTCATCTGTTACAATGCAGTATACATTATTTATCCCCTCTTTTCTTAGTTTTCTCCCACCCTCATGTCAGTCCATCTTTACAACAGTGGCATTATGTAGTATTTGTCCTTTTGTGACCGAGATATTTCACTCAACATACTGTCCTCCAGGGTAACCCATTTTGAATAATATTACATGAGTTCTTTGTTTTTCAATGCTGCATAGTATTCCATTGTATGAATATACCACAGCTTCTCTATCCATTCATTTGTTGGTGGGCACTTGGGTTGTTTCCAACTCTTTACTATTGTGAACAAAGCTGCAATAAACATGGGTGTACATATATCTGCATGGGTGGCAGTTCTGGTTTCTTTAGGGTGTATTCCCAGTAGTGGAATTGCCAGGTCAAATGGTATTTCTATTTCCAACTTTTTGAGAGAAAGTGCCATACTGCCTTCCATAGTGGCTGCACATTAGTTTCTCCACAATCTAGCCAGTATTTTTTGTTTGCTTCTCTGTTGAACTTTACTATTGTTACTTAGGTGAGATATCTCATAGTTGTTTTGATTTGCATCTCTCTTAGAGCTAAGGATTTTGGACATTTTTTCATGTGTTTGTTCACCATCTGAATGTCTTCTTTGGTGAAATGTCATTCATATCTTGGTCCCATTTTTCAGTTGGATTGTTTCCTTAACACAGGTTGTTGATGAGTCTCCCTCCAATCCTGATGACACATTCCTCTTCATAAGAGTCCATCTTCTTGGATAATTTGCTCAGCATATAGATTGAACAGGTATGGAGATAGAATACAACCCAGACACACTCTCATCCCAATTCCAAACCATGCCGTGCTCCTCTGCTCTGTTTGCACAGTAGCCTCCTGATCCAGGTATAGGTTCCTTATGAGCACAATCAAGTGCTCTGGGATTCCCATTCTTCAATGTCAGCCACAACTTCTCATGTACACACAATCAAACCCCTTTCCATAGAAAATAAAGCACAAATATTTTCTGCTATTCCTTTCTTTCAGCTAGGATCCATCTGACATCAGCAATGATATCCCTCGTGCCATGGCCTCATCTAAATTCCACTTGAACTTCTGGCAATTCTTGGTCAGTGTACTGTTCCAGCCAGTTTTGAATGATCTTCAGCAGTAATTTTTTGTATATAATTGTTGTTGTTGATGATGATAGCTGTGGAGTCGAGCATGACTCATAGGTGACCCTATGAATAAAAGGCCTGACGCCTTTCTATAACTATCGTCATTTTTCAAATGTCATAGAGTTTCACGAGACATATTGTTTAGGAAGTGGATGCCACTCCTGTTTCCAAACCTGTCTAAATATCAATGATATTGTTAGATAATTTCCACATCCAGTTGGGTCACCCTTCTTGAGAATGTCAACAAATATGGACGTCTTTCAATCTGTTGGCCAGAAAGCTGTCCTCCAAATTTCCTGGCATAAACTTGTGAGTGCATCCAAGGCTGCATTTGTTAAATGAAACAAGTCAATTAGGAAAGGAGTGGATCGGAGATGCATCCCGTCTCCGTATTTTTTCAATCTATTATGCAGAACAGATCATCTGGGTGGCTGAGCTTTATGAGGAGGAGCAAGGCATCTGAATTGGAGACTCATCAACAACCTGCATTATGCAAATGACATAACCTTGCTTGCCTAAAATGAGGAGAGCTTGAAGCATTTGCTGTACAAGGCAAGGACTGTAGTCTTCAATATGGATTAAAGCTCAGCATCAAGAAGACAGAGATTCTCATCACTGGGCCAATTGGTAGCACCATGATAGATGGAGAAGAGTTTGAGATTGTTAACAATTTCAGCTTGTTTGGCTCCACGATCAACACTCTTGGCTCCAGCACTCAGGAAATCAAAAGATGAATTGCACTGGAAAAATCTACCATCAGGAACCTCTCCAGAGTGCTGAAGAGCAATGATGCTAGTGTAGAGATTAAGGTATGACTGATCCAGGCGATGATTTCCCTCACCCCTTTTTTAAAATTAATTTTAACGAATGTTTACAGAGACTTTAGATTTCCATCCATTCATTGTTGCACACTTTCCTCCCTGTCCACCCCTCCCCCCAGTTCACTTTTCTCTTTGAAAGTAAAAACAAAACAAAACAAAAAACCAAACCCACAAAAAACCCCAAAACAACAAACAACCTAAACCAACTTTCATTGTTATACAATCCCCCTGGCCCCCAGAGTCCAATCCACTATGCAACTTCATTCTGGACTCTTGTCATGACCATAATACCTAATCATATATCCCTTTTAAACAGTTTCCCCTTCATCTGTTTCAATGCAGTATACATGATTTATCCCCTTTTCTTAGTATCTCTCCAACTCTGATGTCAGTCCTGCTTTAAAACTGTGGCACTATGCAGTATTTGTCCTTTTGTGACTGAGATATTTCACTTAGCATAACATCTTCCAGCGTTACCCATTTTGTATAATAATTCATGAGTTTCATGTTTTTCCAATGCAGCATAGTATTCCATTGTGTGAATATGCCAGAGCTGCTCTATCCATTTGTTTGTTGATGGGCACTTAGGTTGTTTCCAACTCTTTGCTATTGTGAACAAAGCTGCAATAAACATGGTTGTGCATCAGGCCATGATTTTTGCAATTACTTGCTAAGTATCAGAGAGCCAGAAGAAGGATCAATGCCTTTGAGGTATAGTGCTGCCAAGAGAAAACAGATTGATCCTGGATATGGTGAAACCAAGTTGCTCCTTAGAGGCAAGGATTTTGAACCTCTGTCTCACATACTCCAGGCTTGTTAGCAGCAGAGACCAGTCTTTGGAAAGGGACATCATGCCTGTATTGGTGGAGGGACAGTGCAGTGCAGAAAAGGCAGGCCTTAGATGAGAGGGATTGACACAGTCCCTGTGCAAATGGGGTTAGGTATGTTGGGAACAGTGAGGTTGGCTCTGGATAGAGCAAGGTTCACAACTATTGTGCATAGGGTCATTATGAGTTACAGGTGACTCAATACTCAATGACACATAAAAGCAAGACACGCACACACATATGTACATATATATGTTATTGCTTACTATTGAATTGGAATCGACCCATAGCTAGTGGTAAGAAGCTGCAGGGCAATCCCAAAGGCATGTGGTTCAAATCCACCAGCTGCTTTACAGGAGAAGGATGTGCAATCCCTTGTGTGATTAACTGCTTTTGAAAACCCAGATATGGATCAGCTATGGATTGGTTTTAAGTCAGTGGTACTCAACAACTACAACAACAACACAGATGCACATAAATGTACATATAGTGTATCTAGTTACTGTGCACTTTTAGTGACCCTATGCATAACAGCTCTGGACCCTGCCCTGTCCTGAGCCAGTCTCACTGACTCCAATACACCTACCCCCATTGCCCCAGTTATTGTGTCAACCCATCTCATCCAGGGTCTTCCTTTCCTGTGCTGTCCCTCCACCCTTCTGAACATGATATCTTTCTCCAATGACCTGTCTCTCCTGGCCATGTACCCAAAGTATGTGAGAGGGAGCTTCAAAATCCATAGTTTCAAAGTATTTCCCCAACAGATATTTAGTAACTCTACAATAGGAGGACCTGACAGGTGTCAAAGAAAAGCAAAGTTATAATCAAGCAGATTGACATCATGTTCCTCTAGACAGCCTACATGATATCCCAGGAACACAGTAACTCTTCTGTAGTATTCTTGCAAAAAATAAAAATAATCTATATTTCACTGGGAGGAAATATCAAACAAATTCAAATCTAAGGGCATTCTACTATATAAGTATCTCATTGTGGGCATTCTGGCCCATAGTGAGTTGCACTGCTTCCCTAGAGGTAGCCTTTCTGGAGGTTCAAATCCACCAGCAGCCCCTCATGAGAAAGGATGAGAAATCACCTCCCATTGCAATTTATAGCTCTCAATAACTCACTGGAAGAGTCAGCTGGGAGTCAGTTCCAACTCCACAGCAAATTTTGGTTTTGATTTTTACAGACTCTTCCTAAGTGTGAAGACTGCTGACCCCTTTGAAAGGGATCACAGTAGAAGGTCTTAGATAAAGTGGTAGAAAAATATAGGGGGAAACCTCAGAAAAATAAAAATAAACAGGCTTATTGGTTTGATAGTGACTGGTAACACCCCCAAGACTTAGTTGTCATTACCACTCAAACCTGAAAGAAAATTCACCCCCAATGGCTCCTTAACTTTCAGCCAAGCAACAGACACATCTCTAAGATGAGCAACACTACAGAGGCTTTCAGTGCTTGGGATAAACAACAACATAAGATCAGAGAGTAGTATTTGCTCAGGGACAAAGTACAGAAGACAAGAAGAGGTAGTCTAGGGGTCATGGGAACAAGGGTAACAAAAGGAAGTGGGAAGATTTGGTTACAATTTTTATATTGCAATTAATGCTGTAAAACAAAATGCATATGAATGATTGAATGAAAAACCAACCTGCTTTTTAAAATTTTCACTCATAACAATTATGGCTAACATTGAGAAGAGTCACAATCCCAGATACATAACTATATTCATGCCAAAGCTACACCTAGACCAGGAAGCTGTTGTCCAAACAAAGCAAGAAACATTGCATGGTTTAAAATCAAGAGAGGTGTGAGTTGGGATTGTATCCTTTCTCTATATTTATTTAATCTTTATGCTGAACAAATTTTCAAGAAGCTGGCTGGGCACTATGAATAAGAACATAGCATCAGGATATGGGAAGACTCATGAAAACCTGTGTTACGCAGGTGACACAACCTTGCTTGCTGAAAGTGAGGAGGACTTAATACGT